>NC_090232.1:60010879-60262211 GCF_024489055.1 Chanodichthys erythropterus | reverse complement strand
CATAAATTCGTTGCCTCGCCACGGCCAAACCGTTTGAGATATCCAAAATCCGTTTGCAATTAAACAACTTCAATGTGTTCGCAACAAGTTAAAAAAAGCTTGGTGTAAATTGGATAAACCCTGTAGGAGTAGTAGTATAAAATTCATAGCCTGTTTTTTCAAAAAATTAACATTCAAACCAAAATAGCTGACTTCCTGTTGGTCGGAGCTAATGAATGTAAATTAGAAAATTGTCCGGCTTGATGAGAATAATATGTGTACCGAGTTTGGTGACTGTAGGAAAAACTAACCCCCCCACTTTTGTCAAAAGGTGGCGCTACTGAGCCCCTCCACCACGCCCATTTCTATGGCTTTGTCCATGTCTACTGGTTGACAATATTGATGTGTGTGTCGAGTTTCATGCAATTTGAAGCATGTTAAGAGCCTCAAAAACACTCAAGAATATTATTACAGTTTGACCTGTTGCCATGGCAACAATATTTCAAATATCAAAAATCCTGTCATAGGTCTACATCTGCTGTGTATTGACATTACACTGATGAAGTTTGAAGCAAATCAGGTAAAAATAAGAGGGTGATCTCAAAACATTTCAAAAAGTGATACACTTCCTGCTGCCAGTTGGTGGCGCTATAACTTTGACTCACAATAGTCACATCCATGTGATCAGACTCCTATATCGAACACACTCGTGAAGTTTCATAAAGATCAATATATGTATTAAGACGTTATAACACATTTCCTGTTTCCTTTTTCTCGCCATAAATTCGTTGCCTCGCCACGGCCAAACCGTTCGAGATATCAAAAATCCCCTGGCAATTTTTAATCATCAGTGTCTTGACTTCATGCTGACCGAGTTTGGTGGCGATCGGATTAATCGTCTAGGAGGAGTATATCAAATTCCAGAGCATGCGTTTTTCAAACAACCCTTAATAGCTGACTTCCTGTTGGCGTGGCGATTAACTTAGAGCGCGAAAGTTGTTCGGCCCGATGAGGTCTATATGTGTACCGAGTTTCATACTAATACGTGCAAGCATGTTTAATATATGGACCAAATTTTCAGACTTTTTTCAAGGGGGCGCTGTCGAGCCCCCCTGCCACGCCCGGGTACCAGCCTCTCCGGCGTCCTAATGGCCGCGGATTCCAATGTGTGTGCCAATTTTCAAGAGTTTTTGAGCATGTTAAGGCCCCCAAAAAGCCCCGGAAGACGGAAAAAAAAAAAAAAATAAATAAATAAATATAGCTGCGAGCAGCGATGGCGGGCCCAAGCCCGGTGGCACCGCCACCCCGGTGGCTTCAGGGCAACTGTGCACAGCGGGCAATTGGCACTTAAAACGGTTAAACATCAAAGGACTATGTCAAATTCACTCCACATTTACTGCACTACAAGTTGCCGTTATAGAGCCCCTCCTCCCTGCCCATTTTCAAAGGATTACATGTGCCAAGTTTTAACATTATTCTGATGAATTTTGAAGCAAATCAGGTAAAAATAAGAGGGTGATCTCAATGTATGCTGAAAGTGACACATTTTCTGCTTCCAGTTGGTGGCGCTATGACTTTGAATCACAATAGTCAAATCCATGTGATCAGCCTTGTACAACGAAGACTAAGCCAAAGTTTCATCAAAATCAATTAATGTATGCAGAAGTTATAACACTTTGTTTCCCTTTTCTTGCCATAAATTCGTTGCCTCGCCACGGCCAAACCGTTTGAGATATCCAAAATCCATTTGCAATTAAACAACTTCAATGTGTTAGCAACAAGTTAAAAAAAGCTTGGTGTAAATTGGATAAACCCTGTAGGAGTAGTAGTATAAAATTCATAGCCTGTTTTTTCAAAAAATTAACATTCAAACCAAAATAGCTGACTTCCTGTTGGTCGGGGCTAATGAATGTAAATTAGAAAATTGTCCGGCTTGATGAGAATAATATGTGTACCGAGTTTGGTGACTGTAGGAAAAACTAACCCCCCACTTTTGTCAAAAGGTGGCGCTACTGAGCCCCTCCACCACGCCCATTTCTATGGCTTTGTCCATGTCTACTGGTTGACAATATTGATGTGTGTGTCGAGTTTCATGCAATTTGAAGCATGTTAAGAGCCTCAAAAACACTCAAGAATATTATTACAGTTTGACCTGTTGCCATGGCAACAATATTTCAAATATCAAAAATCCTGTCATAGGTCTACATCTGCTGTGTATTGACATTACACTGATGAAGTTTGAAGCAAATCAGGTAAAAATAAGAGGGTGATCTCAAAGCATTTTAAAAGTGATACACTTCTTGCTGCCATTTGGTGGCGCTATAACTTTGACTCACAATAGTTACATCCATGTGATCAGACTACTACAACCAACACACTCCTGAAGTTTCATAAACATCAATCAATGTATGCAGAAGTTATAACACATTTCCTGTTTCCCTTTTCTCGCCATAAATTCGTTGCCTCGCCACGGCCAAACCGTTTGAGATATCCAAAATCCGTTTGCAATTAAACAACTTCAATGTGTTCGCAACAAGTTAAAAAAAGCTTGGTGTAAATTGGATAAACCCTGTAGGAGTAGTAGTATAAAATTCATAGCCTGTTTTTTCAAAAAATTAACATTCAAACCAAAATAGCTGACTTCCTGTTGGTCGGAGCTAATGAATGTAAATTAGAAAATTGTCCGGCTTGATGAGAATAATATGTGTACCGAGTTTGGTGACTGTAGGAAAAACTAACCCCCACTTTTGTCAAAAGGTGGCGCTACTGAGCCCCTCCACCACGCCCATTTCTATGGCTTTGTCCATGTCTACTGGTTGACAATATTGATGTGTGTGTCGAGTTTCATGCAATTTGAAGCATGTTAAGAGCCTCAAAAACACTCAAGAATATTATTACAGTTTGACCTGTTGCCATGGCAACAATATTTCAAATATCAAAAATCCTGTCATAGGTCTACATCTGCTGTGTATTGACATTACACTGATGAAGTTTGAAGCAAATCAGGTAAAAATAAGAGGGTGATCTCAAAACATTTCAAAAAGTGATACACTTCCTGCTGCCAGTTGGTGGCGCTATAACTTTGACTCACAATAGTCACATCCATGTGATCAGACTCCTATATCGAACACACTCGTGAAGTTTCATAAAGATCAATATATGTATTAAGACGTTATAACACATTTCCTGTTTCCTTTTTCTCGCCATAAATTCGTTGCCTCGCCACGGCCAAACCGTTCGAGATATCAAAAATCCCCTGGCAATTTTTAATCATCAGTGTCTTGACTTCATGCTGACCGAGTTTGGTGGCGATCGGATTAATCGTCTAGGAGGAGTATATCAAATTCCAGAGCATGCGTTTTTCAAACAACCCTTAATAGCTGACTTCCTGTTGGCGTGGCGATTAACTTAGAGCGCGAAAGTTGTTCGGCCCGATGAGGTCTATATGTGTACCGAGTTTCATAC
Organism: Chanodichthys erythropterus; assembly: GCF_024489055.1. Taxonomy (NCBI): domain Eukaryota; kingdom Metazoa; phylum Chordata; class Actinopteri; order Cypriniformes; family Xenocyprididae; genus Chanodichthys; species Chanodichthys erythropterus. Next base: position 60,258,767 of record NC_090232.1, on the reverse strand, counting down.
TAATACGTGCAAGCATGTTTAATATATGGACCAAATTTTCAGACTTTTTTCAAGGGGGCGCTGTCGAGCCCCCCTGCCACGCCCGGGTACCAGCCTCTCCGGCGTCCTAATGGCCGCGGATTCCAATGTGTGTGCCAATTTTCAAGAGTTTTTGAGCATGTTAAGGCCCCCAAAAAGCCCCGGAAGACGGAAAAAAAAAAAATAAAATAAAATAAATAAATATAGCTGCGAGCAGCGATGGCGGGCCCAAGCCCGGTGGCACCGCCACCCCGGTGGCTTCAGGGCAACTGTGCACAGCGGGCAATTGGCACTTAAAACGGTTAAACATCAAAGGACTATGTCAAATTCACTCCACATTTACTGCACTACAAGTTGCCGTTATAGAGCCCCTCCTCCCTGCCCATTTTCAAAGGATTACATGTGCCAAGTTTTAACATTATTCTGATGAATTTTGAAGCAAATCAGGTAAAAATAAGAGGGTGATCTCAATGTATGCTGAAAGTGACACATTTTCTGCTTCCAGTTGGTGGCGCTATGACTTTGAATCACAATAGTCAAATCCATGTGATCAGCCTTGTACAACGAAGACTAAGCCAAAGTTTCATCAAAATCAATTAATGTATGCAGAAGTTATAACACTTTGTTTCCCTTTTCTTGCCATAAATTCGTTGCCTCGCCACGGCCAAACCGTTTGAGATATCCAAAATCCATTTGCAATTAAACAACTTCAATGTGTTAGCAACAAGTTAAAAAAGCTTGGTGTAAATTGGATAAACCCTGTAGGAGTAGTAGTATAAAATTCATAGCCTGTTTTTTCAAAAAATTAACATTCAAACCAAAATAGCTGACTTCCTGTTGGTCGGGGCTAATGAATGTAAATTAGAAAATTGTCCGGCTTGATGAGAATAATATGTGTACCGAGTTTGGTGACTGTAGGAAAAACTAACCCCCACTTTTGTCAAAAGGTGGCGCTACTGAGCCCCTCCACCACGCCCATTTCTATGGCTTTGTCCATGTCTACTGGTTGACAATATTGATGTGTGTGTCGAGTTTCATGCAATTTGAAGCATGTTAAGAGCCTCAAAAACACTCAAGAATATTATTACAGTTTGACCTGTTGCCATGGCAACAATATTTCAAATATCAAAAATCCTGTCATAGGTCTACATCTGCTGTGTATTGACATTACACTGATGAAGTTTGAAGCAAATCAGGTAAAAATAAGAGGGTGATCTCAAAGCATTTTAAAAGGGATACACTTCTTGCTGCCATTTGGTGGCGCTATAACTTTGACTCACAATAGTTACATCCATGTGATCAGACTACTACAACCAACACACTCCTGAAGTTTCATAAACATCAATCAATGTATGCAGAAGTTATAACACATTTCCTGTTTCCCTTTTCTCGCCATAAATTCGTTGCCTCGCCACGGCCAAACCGTTTGAGATATCCAAAATCCGTTTGCAATTAAACAACTTCAATGTGTTCGCAACAAGTTAAAATAAGCTTGGTGTAAATTGGATAAACCCTGTAGGAGTAGTAGTATAAAATTCATAGCCTGTTTTTTCAAAAAATTAACATTCAAACCAAAATAGCTGACTTCCTGTTGGTCGGAGCTAATGAATGTAAATTAGAAAATTGTCCGGCTTGATGAGAATAATATGTGTACCGAGTTTGGTGACTGTAGGAAAAACTAACCCCCCCACTTTTGTCAAAAGGTGGCGCTACTGAGCCCCTCCACCACGCCCATTTCTATGGCTTTGTCCATGTCTACTGGTTGACAATATTGATGTGTGTGTCGAGTTTCATGCAATTTGAAGCATGTTAAGAGCCTCAAAAACACTCAAGAATATTATTACAGTTTGACCTGTTGCCATGGCAACAATATTTCAAATATCAAAAATCCTGTCATAGGTCTACATCTGCTGTGTATTGACATTACACTGATGAAGTTTGAAGCAAATCAGGTAAAAATAAGAGGGTGATCTCAAAACATTTCAAAAAGTGATACACTTCCTGCTGCCAGTTGGTGGCGCTATAACTTTGACTCACAATAGTCACATCCATGTGATCAGACTCCTATATCGAACACACTCGTGAAGTTTCATAAAGATCAATATATGTATTAAGACGTTATAACACATTTCCTGTTTCCTTTTTCTCGCCATAAATTCGTTGCCTCGCCACGGCCAAACCGTTCGAGATATCAAAAATCCCCTGGCAATTTTTAATCATCAGTGTCTTGACTTCATGCTGACCGAGTTTGGTGGCGATCGGATTAATCGTCTAGGAGGAGTATATCAAATTCCAGAGCATGCGTTTTTCAAACAACCCTTAATAGCTGACTTCCTGTTGGCGTGGCGATTAACTTAGAGCGCGAAAGTTGTTCGGCCCGATGAGGTCTATATGTGTACCGAGTTTCATACTAATACGTGCAAGCATGTTTAATATATGGACCAAATTTTCAGACTTTTTTCAAGGGGGCGCTGTCGAGCCCCCCTGCCACGCCCGGGTACCAGCCTCTCCGGCGTCCTAATGGCCGCGGATTCCAATGTGTGTGCCAATTTTCAAGAGTTTTTGAGCATGTTAAGGCCCCCAAAAAGCCCCGGAAGACGGAAAAAAAAAAAAAAATAAAAAAATAAAATAAATAAATATAGCTGCGAGCAGCGATGGCGGGCCCAAGCCCGGTGGCACCGCCACCCCGGTGGCTTCAGGGCAACTGTGCACAGCGGGCAATTGGCACTTAAAACGGTTAAACATCAAAGGACTATGTCAAATTCACTCCACATTTACTGCACTACAAGTTGCCGTTATAGAGCCCCTCCTCCCTGCCCATTTTCAAAGGATTACATGTGCCAAGTTTTAACATTATTCTGATGAATTTTGAAGCAAATCAGGTAAAAATAAGAGGGTGATCTCAATGTATGCTGAAAGTGACACATTTTCTGCTTCCAGTTGGTGGCGCTATGACTTTGAATCACAATAGTCAAATCCATGTGATCAGCCTTGTACAACGAAGACTAAGCCAAAGTTTCATCAAAATCAATTAATGTATGCAGAAGTTATAACACTTTGTTTCCCTTTTCTTGCCATAAATTCGTTGCCTCGCCACGGCCAAACCGTTTGAGATATCCAAAATCCATTTGCAATTAAACAACTTCAATGTGTTAGCAACAAGTTAAAAAAAGCTTGGTGTAAATTGGATAAACCCTGTAGGAGTAGTAGTATAAAATTCATAGCCTGTTTTTTCAAAAAATTAACATTCAAACCAAAATAGCTGACTTCCTGTTGGTCGGGGCTAATGAATGTAAATTAGAAAATTGTCCGGCTTGATGAGAATAATATGTGTACCGAGTTTGGTGACTGTAGGAAAAACTAACCCCCCACTTTTGTCAAAAGGTGGCGCTACTGAGCCCCTCCACCACGCCCATTTCTATGGCTTTGTCCATGTCTACTGGTTGACAATATTGATGTGTGTGTCGAGTTTCATGCAATTTGAAGCATGTTAAGAGCCTCAAAAACACTCAAGAATATTATTACAGTTTGACCTGTTGCCATGGCAACAATATTTCAAATATCAAAAATCCTGTCATAGGTCTACATCTGCTGTGTATTGACATTACACTGATGAAGTTTGAAGCAAATCAGGTAAAAATAAGAGGGTGATCTCAAAGCATTTTAAAAGTGATACACTTCTTGCTGCCATTTGGTGGCGCTATAACTTTGACTCACAATAGTTACATCCATGTGATCAGACTACTACAACCAACACACTCCTGAAGTTTCATAAACATCAATCAATGTATGCAGAAGTTATAACACATTTCCTGTTTCCCTTTTCTCGCCATAAATTCGTTGCCTCGCCACGGCCAAACCGTTTGAGATATCCAAAATCCGTTTGCAATTAAACAACTTCAATGTGTTCGCAACAAGTTAAAAAAAGCTTGGTGTAAATTGGATAAACCCTGTAGGAGTAGTAGTATAAAATTCATAGCCTGTTTTTTCAAAAAATTAACATTCAAACCAAAATAGCTGACTTCCTGTTGGTCGGAGCTAATGAATGTAAATTAGAAAATTGTCCGGCTTGATGAGAATAATATGTGTACCGAGTTTGGTGACTGTAGGAAAAACTAACACCCCACTTTTGTCAAAAGGTGGCGCTACTGAGCCCCTCCACCACGCCCATTTCTATGGCTTTGTCCATGTCTACTGGTTGACAATATTGATGTGTGTGTCGAGTTTCATGCAATTTGAAGCATGTTAAGAGCCTCAAAAACACTCAAGAATATTATTACAGTTTGACCTGTTGCCATGGCAACAATATTTCAAATATCAAAAATACTGTCATAGGTCTACATCTGCTGTGTATTGACATTACACTGATGAAGTTTGAAGCAAATCAGGTAAAAATAAGAGGGTGATCTCAAAACATTTCAAAAAGTGATACACTTCCTGCTGCCAGTTGGTGGCGCTATAACTTTGACTCACAATAGTCACATCCATGTGATCAGACTCCTATAACGAACACACTCGTGAAGTTTCATAAAGATCAATATATGTATTAAGACGTTATAACACATTTCCTGTTTCCTTTTTCTCGCCATAAATTCGTTGCCTCGCCACGGCCAAACCGTTCGAGATATCAAAAATCCCCTGGCAATTTTTAATCATCAGTGTCTTGACTTCATGCTGACCGAGTTTGGTGGCGATCGGATTAATCGTCTAGGAGGAGTATATCAAATTCCAGAGCATGCGTTTTTCAAACAACCCTTAATAGCTGACTTCCTGTTGGCGTGGCGATTAACTTAGAGCGCGAAAGTTGTTCGGCCCGATGAGGTCTATATGTGTACCGAGTTTCATACTAATACGTGCAAGCATGTTTAATATATGGACCAAATTTTCAGACTTTTTTCAAGGGGGCGCTGTCGAGCCCCCCTGCCACGCCCGGGTACCAGCCTCTCCGCCGTCCTAATGGCCGCGGATTCCAATGTGTGTGCCAATTTTCAAGAGTTTTTGAGCATGTTAAGGCCCCCAAAAAGCCCCGGAAGACGGAAAAAAAAAAATAAAAATAATAATAATAATAATAATAATAAATATAGCTGCGAGCAGCGATGGCGGGCCCAAGCCCGGTGGCACCGCCACCCCGGTGGCTTCAGGGCAACTGTGCACAGCGGGCAATAGGCACTTAAAACGGTTAAACATCAAAGGACTATGTCAAATTCACTCCACATTTACTGCACTACAAGGTGCCGTTATAGAGCCCCTCCTCCCTGCCCATTTTCAAAGGATTACATGTGCCAAGTTTTAACATTATTCTGATGAATTTTGAAGCAAATCAGGTAAAAATAAGAGGGTGATCTCAATGTATGCTGAAAGTGACACATTTTCTGCTTCCAGTTGGTGGCGCTATGACTTTGAATCACAATAGTCAAATCCATGTGATCAGCCTTGTACAACGAAGACTAAGCCAAAGTTTCATCAAAATCAATTAATGTATGCAGAAGTTATAACACTTTGTTTCCCTTTTCTTGCCATAAATTCGTTGCCTCGCCACGGCCAAACCGTTTGAGATATCCAAAATCCGTTTGCAATTAAACAACTTCAATGTGTTAGCAACAAGTTAAAAAAAGCTTGGTGTAAATTGGATAAACCCTGTAGGAGTAGTAGTATAAAATTCATAGCCTGTTTTTTCAAAAAATTAACATTCAAACCAAAATAGCTGACTTCCTGTTGGTCGGAGCTAATGAATGTAAATTAGAAAATTGTCCGGCTTGATGAGAACAATATGTGTACCGAGTTTGGTGACTGTAGGAAAAACTAACCCCCTACACTTTTGTCAAAAGGTGGCGCTACTGAGCCCCTCCACCACGCCCATTTCTATGGCTTTGTCCATGTCTACTGGTTGACAATATTGATGTGTGTGTCGAGTTTCATGCAATTTGAAGCATGTTAAGAGCCTCAAAAACACTCAAGAATATTATTACAGTTTGACCTGTTGCCATGGCAACAATATTTCAAATATCAAAAATCCTGTCATAGGTCTACATCTGCTGTGTATTGACATTACACTGATGAAGTTTGAAGCAAATCAGGTAAAAATAAGAGGGTGATCTCAAAGCATTTTAAAAGTGATACACTTCTTGCTGCCATTTGGTGGCGCTATAACTTTGACTCACAATAGTTACATCCATGTGATCAGACTACTACAACCAACACACTCCTGAAGTTTCATAAACATCAATCAATGTATGCAGAAGTTATAACACATTTCCTGTTTCCCTTTTCTCGCCATAAATTCGTTGCCTCGCCACGGCCAAACCGTTTGAGATATCCAAAATCCGTTTGCAATTAAACAACTTCAATGTGTTCGCAACAAGTTAAAAAAAGCTTGGTGTAAATTGGATAAACCCTGTAGGAGTAGTAGTATAAAATTCATAGCCTGTTTTTTCAAAAAATTAACATTCAAACCAAAATAGCTGACTTCCTGTTGGTCGGAGCTAATGAATGTAAATTAGAAAATTGTCCGGCTTGATGAGAATAATATGTGTACCGAGTTTGGTGACTGTAGGAAAAACTAACCCCCCCACTTTTGTCAAAAGGTGGCGCTACTGAGCCCCTCCACCACGCCCATTTCTATGGCTTTGTCCATGTCTACTGGTTGACAATATTGATGTGTGTGTCGAGTTTCATGCAATTTGAAGCATGTTAAGAGCCTCAAAAACACTCAAGAATATTATTACAGTTTGACCTGTTGCCATGGCAACAATATTTCAAATATCAAAAATCCTGTCATAGGTCTACATCTGCTGTGTATTGACATTACACTGATGAAGTTTGAAGCAAATCAGGTAAAAATAAGAGGGTGATCTCAAAACATTTCAAAAAGTCAAGTCAAGTCAAATTTATTTATATAGCGCTTTTACAATTGGTAATTGTTTCAAAGCAGCTTTACATATTAGAAGCACAGAAAAAAAGGGAAGTGGTTAAAACTGTACAAACAAGCGTGGTAATATGTAACATATACAAGATGGTGCTACATTAAGCCAATGTCGGCTGACTTCCAGGGGTGGAAAAAACCCCCTAGGAGAAAAACCCAGCGTGCTAGCACTGGGAAAAAAGTCCTAGGAGGGAAAAAACCCCTTGGAAGATATATATATGTAAATGTATATGGAGATCAAAATCTGAATTGTACATTTTTATTATAGAGATTAAAAATCGATTATATATAAATATATGCAAGCGGATACGGGGATCCTGGGCTACGTTGTAGTCAGGTCCAGACGCAGGTTCTCCTTCTGACCTGGATACGGCCTGGATCCAGCACCCGGCAAACCTCAGGATAAGCAGAGAGACAGATATTAGCGTAGATGCCATTCTTGTTCTGATGTACAGGTATATCTAGTGTTATAGGAAATGTTCTCGGTTCCGGCCGACCTAATTATTGCAGCGTAACAATCCTTTAACGGATTTGAAAAATGTTAATGTATTGATGATGTGTTATGTGTATGCAAGAGCAAAGAGATGTGTTTTTAGTCTAGATTTAAACTGACAGAGTGTGTCTGCTTCCCGAACAATGCTAGGAAGATTGTTCCAGAGTTTAGGTGCTAAATAGGAAAATGATCTGCCGCCTTCAGTTGATTTTGATATTCTGGGTATTATCAACTGGCCTAAATTCTGAGATCGCAATAAACGTGAAGGACTATAATGCATTAAGAGCTCACTTAGGTACTGGGGAGCTAAACCATTTAGAGCTTTATAAGTAAGTAGCAAGATTTTAAAATCTATACGATGTTTAATAGGGAGCCAATGTAATGTTGACAGAACTGGGCTAATATGGTCATACTTTCTGGTTCTAGTAAGAACTCTAGCTGCCGCATTTTGAACCAACTGTAGTTTGTTTAAAAGCCGAGCAGAACAACCACCCAGTAGAGCGTTACAATAATCTAGTCTTGAGGTCATGAATGCATGAACCAACTGTTCCGCATTTGTCATTGAGAGCATATGTCGTAATTTAGATATATTTTTTAGATGGGAGAAGGCGGTTTTACAGATACTAGAAACATGACTTTCAAATGAAAGATTGGTATCAAAGAGCACACCCAGGTTCCTAACTGAGGACGAAGGTTTAATGGAGCACCCGTCAAGTGTTAGAGAGTATTCAAGGTTTTTTCGTGAGGAAGTTTTTGGTCCAAAGATTAGGAAATCAGTTTTTTCTGAATTTAATAATAAGAAATTTCTTGTCATCCAGTTTTTAATGTCAGCTATGCATTCTGTTAGTTTTGTGAATTTGTAGGTTTCGTCAGGGCGCGAGGAAATATAGAGCTGAGTATCGTCAGCGTAGCAGTGAAAACTAACACCATGCTTCCTAATTATCTCTCCTAAGGGCAGCATGTACAGAGTGAAAAGCAACGGTCCTAATACTGAGCCTTGTGGTACCCCATATTTAACCTGTGATCGATACGACATCTCTTCATTAACTACCACAGACTGATAACGGTCAGATAAGTATGATTTGAACCATGCCAAAGCAATTCCACTAATGCCAATATAGTTTTCAAGTCTTTTTAAAAGAATGTTATGATCGATAGTGTCAAAAGCAGCACTGAGATCTAATAACACTAATAGAGAAATACAGCCACGATCGGATGATAGGAGTAGATCGTTTGTAACTCTAACGAGAGCAGTCTCAGTACTATGGTATGGTCTAAATCCTGACTGGAAATCCTCACAGATTCCATTTCTTTCTAAAAAGGAACACAGTTGTGTTGAAACTGCCTTTTCTAGTATCTTTGACAGAAAAGGTAGATTCGAGATTGGCCTGTAATTTACTATATCTCTCGGATCTAGTTGAGGTTTTTTAATAAGAGGTTTGATAATAGCCTGCTTAAAGGTTTTTGGCACGTGTCCTAGTGTTAAAGATGAATTAATTATATCAAGAAGTGGACCTACGACCTCTGGAAGCATTTCTTTCAGTAGTTTAGTCGGCATTGGGTCTAACATACATGTCGTTGATTTTGATGATTTGATAAGTTTAGATAATTCTTCCTCTCCTATAGCGGCGAATGATTCTAGTTTTACCTCAGGGACACTACAGTGCACTGTCTGAAGAGAAACTGTAGACGGTTGCATGTTTATAATTTTCTCTCTAATATTATCAATCTTGCAAGTAAAGAAGTTCATAAAGTCATTACTGCTGTGCTCTATGGAAACGTCAGCAGTTGAATCTCTGTTTCTAGTTAATTTAGCCACTGTGTCAAATAAATACCTAGGATTATGTTTGTTTTCTATTAAGAGATTTGAAAAATAAGTAGATCTAGCATTTCTTATGGCTGTTCTGTACTCAATCATTTTTTCTTTCCACGAAAGGCGAAAAACTTCTAGTTTTGTTTTCTTCCAACTACGTTCAGCTTTTCTAACAGCTCGTTTTAGAGCCCGAGTGTGCTCATCATACCACGGCGTTGGATTAGTTTCCTTAATCTTCTTTAGACGTAAAGGAGCGACCGCATCTAATGTGCTGGAAAAGAGAGAGCCAATAGTTTCTGTTGCAGCATCGAGTTCTTCTATGTTGTCAGGTATACTAAGGCGATGAAACTGCTCGGGGAGATTATTTATAAAGCAATCTTTAGTGGCAGACGTGATTTTTCTACAATATTTATGGCTGGGTGGTGGTTTTGTAGCCTTGGCTAATTGTATTATACACGAGACTAAATAATGATCTGATATATCATCGCTCTGCTGTAGAATTTCAACAGCATCAATATCTATTCCATGCGACAGTATTAGATCTAGGGTATGATTACGACAATGAGTGGGTCCTGACACGTGTTGTTTAACTCCAATAGAGTTTAAAATATCTGCAAATGCCAATCCAAATGCGTCTTTATTATTATCTACATGGATATTAAAATCACCAACAACAAGGACTTTATCCGCAGCCAGTACTAACTCTGATAGAAACTCAGCAAATTCTTTGATAAAGTCAGTATGGTGCCCTGGTGGCCTGTATACAGTAGCCAGCACAAATGTCAACTTACATAATGTTACATAAAGCACCATCACTTCAAAGGAATTATATTTGAAATTCTTTTGAATGATTCTGAATATATTACTATAAATTACAGCAACACCTCCCCCTTTGCCTTTCTGTCGAGGATTGTGTCGATAATCATAACCTTGAGGACTAGATTCATTTAAAGTAATGTAATCGTCTGGTTTTAGCCAGGTTTCTGTCAAACACAGCAAGTCTAGTTTATTGTCTGTGATAATTTCATTTACAATAAGTGCTTTTGAAGAAATAGATCTAATATTCAGTAACCCAAGCTTTATCATTTGTTTATCTGATTTATCTGTGATTTTCATTTTTTGAACATCAATTAAATTTTTACCCTTAAAAGGTTTTGGAAGTTTTTTGTATTTACTAGTTCGAGGTACAGACACAGTCTCTATGTGATAATATCTAGGTGAAAGTGTTTCTATGTGCTGTGAATTATCTGAGTTATGTGACACACTGTGATACACAGGAAGTGATACACTTCCTGCTGCCAGTTGGTGGCGCTATAACTTTGACTCACAATAGTCACATCCATGTGATCAGACTCCTATAACGAACACACTCGTGAAGTTTCATAAAGATCAATATATGTATTAAGACGTTATAACACATTTCCTGTTTCCTTTTTCTCGCCATAAATTCGTTGCCTCGCCACGGCCAAACCGTTCGAGATATCAAAAATCCCCTGGCAATTTTTAATCATCAGTGTCTTGACTTCATGCTGACCGAGTTTGGTGGCGATCGGATTAATCGTCTAGGAGGAGTATATCAAATTCCAGAGCATGCGTTTTTCAAACAACCCTTAATAGCTGACTTCCTGTTGGCGTGGCGATTAACTTAGAGCGCGAAAGTTGTTCGGCCCGATGAGGTCTATATGTGTACCGAGTTTCATACTAATACGTGCAAGCATGTTTAATATATGGACCAAATTTTCAGACTTTTTTCAAGGGGGCGCTGTCGAGCCCCCCTGCCACGCCCGGGTACCAGCCTCTCCGGCGTCCTAATGGCCGCGGATTCCAATGTGTGTGCCAATTTTCAAGAGTTTTTGAGCATGTTAAGGCCCCCAAAAAGCCCCGGAAGACGGAAAAAAAAAAAAAAAAAATAAAAAATAAAAATAATAATAATCCTTAGAAGAACAAGAGGGCCCTGCGCGAATTTTCGCTTGGGCCCTAATAATAATCCTTAAAAGAACAAGAGGGCCCTGCGCGAATTTTCGCTTGGGCCCTAATAATAAATATAGCTGCGAGCAGCGATGGCGGGCCCAAGCCCGGTGGCACCGCCACCCCGGTGGCTTCAGGGCAACTGTGCACAGCGGGCAATAGGCACTTAAAACGGTTAAACATCAAAGGACTATGTCAAATTCACTCCACATTTACTGCACTACAAGGTGCCGCTATAGACCCCTTCCTCCCTGCCCATTTTCAAAGGATTACATGTGCCAAGTTTTAACATTATTCTGTTGAATTTTTAAGCAAATCAGGTAAAAATAAGAGGGTGATCTCAATGTATGCTGAAAGTGACACATTTTCTGCTTCCAGTTGGTGGCGCTATGACTTTGAATCACAATAGTCAAATCCATGTGATCAGCCTTGTACAACGAAGACTAAGCCAAAGTTTCATCAAAATCAATTAATGTATGCAGAAGTTATAACACTTTGTTTCCCTTTTCTTGCCATAAATTTGTTGCCTCGCCACGGCCAAACCGTTTGAGATATCCAAAATCCGTTTGCAATTAAACAACTTCAATGTGTTAGCAACAAGTTAAAAAAAGCTTGGTGTAAATTGGATAAACCCTGTAGGAGTAGTAGTATAAAATTCATAGCCTGTTTTTTCAAAAAATTAACATTCAAACCAAAATAGCTGACTTCCTGTTGGTCGGAGCTAATGAATGTAAATTAGAAAATTGTCCGGCTTGATGAGAATAATATGTGTACCGAGTTTGGTGACTGTAGGAAAAACTAACCCCCACTTTTGTCAAAAGGTGGCGCTACTGAGCCCCTCCACCACGCCCATTTCTATGGCTTTGTCCATGTCTACTGGTTGACAATATTGATGTGTGTGTCGAGTTTCATGCAATTTGAAGCATGTTAAGAGCCTCAAAAACACTCAAGAATATTATTACAGTTTGACCTGTTGCCATGGCAACAATATTTCAAATATCAAAAATCCTGTCATAGGTCTACATCTGCTGTGTATTGACATTACACTGATGAAGTTTGAAGCAAATCAGGTAAAAATAAGAGGGTGATCTCAAAGCATTTTAAAAGTGATACACTTCTTGCTGCCATTTGGTGGCGCTATAACTTTGACTCACAATAGTTACATCCATGTGATCAGACTACTACAACCAACACACTCCTGAAGTTTCATAAACATCAATCAATGTATGCAGAAGTTATAACACATTTCCTGTTTCCCTTTTCTCGCCATAAATTCGTTGCCTCGCCACGGCCAAACCGTTTGAGATATCCAAAATCCGTTTGCAATTAAACAACTTCAATGTGTTCGCAACAAGTTAAAAAAAGCTTAGTGTAAATTGGATAAACCCTGTAGGAGTAGTAGTATAAAATTCATAGCCTGTTTTTTCAAAAAATTAACATTCAAACCAAATTAGCTGACTTCCTGTTGGTCGGAGCTAATGAATGTAAATTAGAAAATTGTCCGGCTTGATGAGAATAATATGTGTACCGAGTTTGGTGACTGTAGGAAAAACTAACCCCCCACTTTTGTCAAAAGGTGGCGCTACTGAGCCCCTCCACCACGCCCATTTCTATGGCTTTGTCCATGTCTACTGGTTGACAATATTGATGTGTGTGTCGAGTTTCATGCAATTTGAAGCATGTTAAGAGCCTCAAAAACACTCAAGAATATTATTACAGTTTGACCTGTTGCCATGGCAACAATATTTCAAATATCAAAAATCCTGTCATAGGTCTACATCTGCTGTGTATTGACATTACACTGATGAAGTTTGAAGCAAATCAGGTAAAAATAAGAGGGTGATCTCAAAACATTTCAAAAAGTGATACACTTCCTGCTGCCAGTTGGTGGCGCTATAACTTTGACTCACAATAGTCACATCCATGTGATCAGACTCCTATAACGAACACACTCGTGAAGTTTCATAAAGATCAATATATGTATTAAGACGTTATAACACATTTCCTGTTTCCTTTTTCTCGCCATAAATTCGTTGCCTCGCCACGGCCAAACCGTTCGAGATATCAAAAATCCCCTGGCAATTTTTAATCATCAGTGTCTTGACTTCATGCTGACCGAGTTTGGTGGCGATCGGATTAATCGTCTAGGAGGAGTATATCAAATTCCAGAGCATGCGTTTTTCAAACAACCCTTAATAGCTGACTTCCTGTTGGCGTGGCGATTAACTTAGAGCGCGAAAGTTGTTCGGCCCGATGAGGTCTATATGTGTACCGAGTTTCATACTAATACGTGCAAGCATGTTTAATATATGGACCAAATTTTCAGACTTTTTTCAAGGGGGCGCTGTCGAGCCCCCCTGCCACGCCCGGGTACCAGCCTCTCCGCCGTCCTAATGGCCGCGGATTCCAATGTGTGTGCCAATTTTCAAGAGTTTTTGAGCATGTTAAGGCCCCCAAAAAGCCCCGGAAGACGGAAAAAAAAAAAAAAATAATAATAATAATAATAAATATAGCTGCGAGCAGCGATGGCGGGCCCAAGCCCGGTGGCACCGCCACCCCGGTGGCTTCAGGGCAACTGTGCACAGCGGGCAATAGGCACTTAAAACGGTTAAACATCAAAGGACTATGTCAAATTCACTCCACATTTACTGCACTACAAGGTGCCGTTATAGAGCCCCTCCTCCCTGCCCATTTTCAAAGGATTACATGTGCCAAGTTTTAACATTATTCTGATGAATTTTGAAGCAAATCAGGTAAAAATAAGAGGGTGATCTCAATGTATGCTGAAAGTGACACATTTTCTGCTTCCAGTTGGTGGCGCTATGACTTTGAATCACAATAGTCAAATCCATGTGATCAGCCTTGTACAACGAAGACTAAGCCAAAGTTTCATCAAAATCAATTAATGTATGCAGAAGTTATAACACTTTGTTTCCCTTTTCTTGCCATAAATTCGTTGCCTCGCCACGGCCAAACCGTTTGAGATATCCAAAATCCGTTTGCAATTAAACAACTTCAATGTGTTAGCAACAAGTTAAAAAAGCTTGGTGTAAATTGGATAAACCCTGTAGGAGTAGTAGTATAAAATTCATAGCCTGTTTTTTCAAAAAATTAACATTCAAACCAAAATAGCTGACTTCCTGTTGGTCGGAGCTAATGAATGTAAATTAGAAAATTGTCCGGCTTGATGAGAACAATATGTGTACCGAGTTTGGTGACTGTAGGAAAAACTAACCCCCACTTTTGTCAAAAGGTGGCGCTACTGAGCCCCTCCACCACGCCCATTTCTATGGCTTTGTCCATGTCTACTGGTTGACAATATTGATGTGTGTGTCGAGTTTCATGCAATTTGAAGCATGTTAAGAGCCTCAAAAACACTCAAGAATATTATTACAGTTTGACCTGTTGCCATGGCAACAATATTTCAAATATCAAAAATCCTGTCATAGGTCTACATCTGCTGTGTATTGACATTACACTGATGAAGTTTGAAGCAAATCAGGTAAAAATAAGAGGGTGATCTCAAAGCATTTTAAAAGTGATACACTTCTTGCTGCCATTTGGTGGCGCTATAACTTTGACTCACAATAGTTACATCCATGTGATCAGACTACTACAACCAACACACTCCTGAAGTTTCATAAACATCAATCAATGTATGCAGAAGTTATAACACATTTCCTGTTTCCCTTTTCTCGCCATAAATTCGTTGCCTCGCCACGGCCAAACCGTTTGAGATATCCAAAATCCGTTTGCAATTAAACAACTTCAATGTGTTCGCAACAAGTTAAAAAAAGCTTGGTGTAAATTGGATAAACCCTGTAGGAGTAGTAGTATAAAATTCATAGCCTGTTTTTTCAAAAAATTAACATTCAAACAAAAATAGCCGACTTCCTGTTGGTCGGAGCTAATGAATGTAAATTAGAAAATTGTCCGGCTTGATGAGATCAATATATGTACCGAGTTTGGTGACTGTAGGAAAAACTAACCCCCCACTTTTGTCAAAAGGTGGCGCTACTGAGCCCCTCCACCACGCCCATTTCTATGGCTTTGTCCATGTCTACTGGTTGACAATATTGATGTGTGTGTCGAGTTTCATGCAATTTGAAGCATGTTAAGAGCCTCAAAAACACTCAAGAATATTATTACAGTTTGACCTGTTGCCATGGCAACAATATTTCAAATATCAAAAATCCTGTCATAGGTCTACATCTGCTGTGTATTGACATTACACTGATGAAGTTTGAAGCAAATCAGGTAAAAATAAGAGGGTGATCTCAAAACATTTCAAAAAGTCAAGTCAAGTCAAATTTATTTATATAGCGCTTTTACAATTGGTAATTGTTTCAAAGCAGCTTTACATATTAGAAGCACAGAAAAAAAGGGAAGTGGTTAAAACTGTACAAACAAGCGTGGTAATATGTAACATATACAAGATGGTGCTACATTAAGCCAATGTCGGCTGACTTCCAGGGGTGGAAAAAACCCCCTAGGAGAAAAACCCAGCGTGCTAGCACTGGGAAAAAAGTCCTAGGAGGGAAAAAACCCCTTGGAAGATATATATATGTAAATGTATATGGAGATCAAAATCTGAATTGTACATTTTTATTATAGAGATTAAAAATCGATTATATATAAATATATGCAAGCGGATACGGGGATCCTGGGCTACGTTGTAGTCAGGTCCAGACGCAGGTTCTCCATCTGACCTGGATACGGCCTGGATCCAGCACCCGGCAAACCTCAGGATAAGCAGAGAGACAGATATTAGCGTAGATGCCATTCTTGTTCTGATGTACAGGTATATCTAGTGTTATAGGAAATGTTCTCGGTTCCGGCTGACCTAATTATTGCAGCGTAACAATCCTTTAACGGATTTGAAAAATGTTAATGTATTGATGATGTGTTATGTGTATGCAAGAGCAAAGAGATGTGTTTTTAGTCTAGATTTAAACTGACAGAGTGTGTCTGCTTCCCGAACAATGCTAGGAAGATTGTTCCAGAGTTTAGGTGCTAAATAGGAAAATGATCTGCCGCCTTCAGTTGATTTTGATATTCTGGGTATTATCAACTGGCCTAAATTCTGAGATCGCAATAAACGTGAAGGACTATAATGCATTAAGAGCTCACTTAGGTACTGGGGAGCTAAACCATTTAGAGCTTTATAAGTAAGTAGCAAGATTTTAAAATCTATACGATGTTTAATAGGGAGCCAATGTAATGTTGACAGAACTGGGCTAATATGGTCATACTTTCTGGTTCTAGTAAGAACTCTAGCTGCCGCATTTTGAACCAACTGTAGTTTGTTTAAAAGCCGAGCAGAACAACCACCCAGTAGAGCGTTACAATAATCTAGTCTTGAGGTCATGAATGCATGAACCAACTGTTCCGCATTTGTCATTGAGAGCATATGTCGTAATTTAGATATATTTTTTAGATGGGAGAAGGCGGTTTTACAGATACTAGAAACATGACTTTCAAATGAAAGATTGGTATCAAAGAGCACACCCAGGTTCCTAACTGAGGACGAAGGTTTAATGGAGCACCCGTCAAGTGTTAGAGAGTATTCAAGGTTTTTTCGTGAGGAAGTTTTTGGTCCAAAGATTAGGAAATCAGTTTTTTCTGAATTTAATAATAAGAAATTTCTTGTCATCCAGTTTTTAATGTCAGCTATGCATTCTGTTAGTTTTGTGAATTTGTAGGTTTCGTCAGGGCGCGAGGAAATATAGAGCTGAGTATCGTCAGCGTAGCAGTGAAAACTAACACCATGCTTCCTAATTATCTCTCCTAAGGGCAGCATGTACAGAGTGAAAAGCAACGGTCCTAATACTGAGCCTTGTGGTACCCCATATTTAACCTGTGATCGATACGACATCTCTTCATTAACTACCACAGACTGATAACGGTCAGATAAGTATGATTTGAACCATGCCAAAGCAATTCCACTAATGCCAATATAGTTTTCAAGTCTTTTTAAAAGAATGTTATGATCGATAGTGTCAAAAGCAGCACTGAGATCTAATAACACTAATAGAGAAATACAGCCACGATCGGATGATAGGAGTAGATCGTTTGTAACTCTAACGAGAGCAGTCTCAGTACTATGGTATGGTCTAAATCCTGACTGGAAATCCTCACAGATTCCATTTCTTTCTAAAAAGGAACACAGTTGTGTTGAAACTGCCTTTTCTAGTATCTTTGACAGAAAAGGTAGATTCGAGATTGGCCTGTAATTTACTATATCTCTCGGATCTAGTTGAGGTTTTTTAATAAGAGGTTTGATAATAGCCTGCTTAAAGGTTTTTGGCACGTGTCCTAGTGTTAAAGATGAATTAATTATATCAAGAAGTGGACCTACGACCTCTGGAAGCATTTCTTTCAGTAGTTTAGTCGGCATTGGGTCTAACATACATGTCGTTGATTTTGATGATTTGATAAGTTTAGATAATTCTTCCTCTCCTATAGCGGCGAATGATTCTAGTTTTACCTCAGGGACACTACAGTGCACTGTCTGAAGAGAAACTGTAGACGGTTGCATGTTTATAATTTTCTCTCTAATATTATCAATCTTGCAAGTAAAGAAGTTCATAAAGTCATTACTGCTGTGCTCTATGGAAACGTCAGCAGTTGAATCTCTGTTTCTAGTTAATTTAGCCACTGTGTCAAATAAATACCTAGGATTATGTTTGTTTTCTATTAAGAGATTTGAAAAATAAGTAGATCTAGCATTTCTTATGGCTGTTCTGTACTCAATCATTTTTTCTTTCCACGAAAGGCGAAAAACTTCTAGTTTTGTTTTCTTCCAACTACGTTCAGCTTTTCTAACAGCTCGTTTTAGAGCCCGAGTGTGCTCATCATACCACGGCGTTGGATTAGTTTCCTTAATCTTCTTTAGACGTAAAGGAGCGACCGCATCTAATGTGCTGGAAAAGAGAGAGCCAATAGTTTCTGTTGCAGCATCGAGTTCTTCTATGTTGTCAGGTATACTAAGGCGATGAAACTGCTCGGGGAGATTATTTATAAAGCAATCTTTAGTGGCAGACGTGATTTTTCTACAATATTTATGGCTGGGTGGTGGTTTTGTAGCCTTGGCTAATTGTATTATACACGAGACTAAATAATGATCTGATATATCATCGCTCTGCTGTAGAATTTCAACAGCATCAATATCTATTCCATGCGACAGTATTAGATCTAGGGTATGATTACGACAATGAGTGGGTCCTGACACGTGTTGTTTAACTCCAATAGAGTTTAAAATATCTGCAAATGCCAATCCAAATGCGTCTTTATTATTATCTACATGGATATTAAAATCACCAACAACAAGGACTTTATCCGCAGCCAGTACTAACTCTGATAGAAACTCAGCAAATTCTTTGATAAAGTCAGTATGGTGCCCTGGTGGCCTGTATACAGTAGCCAGCACAAATGTCAACTTACATAATGTTACATAAAGCACCATCACTTCAAAGGAATTATATTTGAAATTCTTTTGAATGATTCTGAATATATTACTATAAATTACAGCAACACCTCCCCCTTTGCCTTTCTGTCGAGGATTGTGTCGATAATCATAACCTTGAGGACTAGATTCATTTAAAGTAATGTAATCGTCTGGTTTTAGCCAGGTTTCTGTCAAACACAGCAAGTCTAGTTTATTGTCTGTGATAATTTCATTTACAATAAGTGCTTTTGAAGAAATAGATCTAATATTCAGTAACCCAAGCTTTATCATTTGTTTATCTGATTTATATGTGATTTTCATTTTTTGAACATCAATTAAATTTTTACCCTTAAAAGGTTTTGGAAGTTTTTTGTATTTACTAGTTCGAGGTACAGACACAGTCTCTATGTGATAATATCTAGGTGAAAGTGTTTCTATGTGCTGTGAATTATCTGAGTTATGTGACACACTGTGATACACAGGAAGTGATACACTTCCTGCTGCCAGTTGGTGGCGCTATAACTTTGACTCACAATAGTCACATCCATGTGATCAGACTCCTATAACGAACACACTCGTGAAGTTTCATAAAGATCAATATATGTATTAAGACGTTATAACACATTTCCTGTTTCCTTTTTCTCGCCATAAATTCGTTGCCTCGCCACGGCCAAACCGTTCGAGATATCAAAAATCCCCTGGCAATTTTTAATCATCAGTGTCTTGACTTCATGCTGACCGAGTTTGGTGGCGATCGGATTAATCGTCTAGGAGGAGTATATCAAATTCCAGAGCATGCGTTTTTCAAACAACCCTTAATAGCTGACTTCCTGTTGGCGTGGCGATTAACTTAGAGCGCGAAAGTTGTTCGGCCCGATGAGGTCTATATGTGTACCGAGTTTCATACTAATACGTGCAAGCATGTTTAATATATGGACCAAATTTTCAGACTTTTTTCAAGGGGGCGCTGTCGAGCCCCCCTGCCACGCCCGGGTACCAGCCTCTCCGGCGTCCTAATGGCCGCGGATTCCAATGTGTGTGCCAATTTTCAAGAGTTTTTGAGCATGTTAAGGCCCCCAAAAAGCCCCGGAAGACGGAAAAAAAAAAAAAAAAAAAATAAAAATAATAATAATCCTTAGAAGAACAAGAGGGCCCTGCGCGAATTTTCGCTTGGGCCCTAATAATAATCCTTAAAAGAACAAGAGGGCCCTGCGCGAATTTTCGCTTGGGCCCTAATAATAAATATAGCTGCGAGCAGCGATGGCGGGCCCAAGCCCGGTGGCACCGCCACCCCGGTGGCTTCAGGGCAACTGTGCACAGCGGGCAATAGGCACTTAAAACGGTTAAACATCAAAGGACTATGTCAAATTCACTCCACATTTACTGCACTACAAGGTGCCGCTATAGACCCCTTCCTCCCTGCCCATTTTCAAAGGATTACATGTGCCAAGTTTTAACATTATTCTGTTGAATTTTGAAGCAAATCAGGTAAAAATAAGAGGGTGATCTCAATGTATGCTGAAAGTGACACATTTTCTGCTTCCAGTTGGTGGCGCTATGACTTTGAATCACAATAGTCAAATCCATGTGATCAGCCTTGTACAACGAAGACTAAGCCAAAGTTTCATCAAAATCAATTAATGTATGCAGAAGTTATAACACTTTGTTTCCCTTTTCTTGCCATAAATTTGTTGCCTCGCCACGGCCAAACCGTTTGAGATATCCAAAATCCGTTTGCAATTAAACAACTTCAATGTGTTAGCAACAAGTTAAAAAAAGCTTGGTGTAAATTGGATAAACCCTGTAGGAGTAGTAGTATAAAATTCATAGCCTGTTTTTTCAAAAAATTAACATTCAAACCAAAATAGCTGACTTCCTGTTGGTCGGAGCTAATGAATGTAAATTAGAAAATTGTCCGGCTTGATGAGAATAATATGTGTACCGAGTTTGGTGACTGTAGGAAAAACTAACCCCCCACTTTTGTCAAAAGGTGGCGCTACTGAGCCCCTCCACCACGCCCATTTCTATGGCTTTGTCCATGTCTACTGGTTGACAATATTGATGTGTGTGTCGAGTTTCATGCAATTTGAAGCATGTTAAGAGCCTCAAAAACACTCAAGAATATTATTACAGTTTGACCTGTTGCCATGGCAACAATATTTCAAATATCAAAAATCCTGTCATAGGTCTACATCTGCTGTGTATTGACATTACACTGATGAAGTTTGAAGCAAATCAGGTAAAAATAAGAGGGTGATCTCAAAGCATTTTAAAAGTGATACACTTCTTGCTGCCATTTGGTGGCGCTATAACTTTGACTCACAATAGTTACATCCATGTGATCAGACTACTACAACCAACACACTCCTGAAGTTTCATAAACATCAATCAATGTATGCAGAAGTTATAACACATTTCCTGTTTCCCTTTTCTCGCCATAAATTCGTTGCCTCGCCACGGCCAAACCGTTTGAGATATCCAAAATCCGTTTGCAATTAAACAACTTCAATGTGTTCGCAACAAGTTAAAAAAGCTTAGTGTAAATTGGATAAACCCTGTAGGAGTAGTAGTATAAAATTCATAGCCTGTTTTTTCAAAAAATTAACATTCAAACCAAATTAGCTGACTTCCTGTTGGTCGGAGCTAATGAATGTAAATTAGAAAATTGTCCGGCTTGATGAGAATAATATGTGTACCGAGTTTGGTGACTGTAGGAAAAACTAACCCCCCACTTTTGTCAAAAGGTGGCGCTACTGAGCCCCTCCACCACGCCCATTTCTATGGCTTTGTCCATGTCTACTGGTTGACAATATTGATGTGTGTGTCGAGTTTCATGCAATTTGAAGCATGTTAAGAGCCTCAAAAACACTCAAGAATATTATTACAGTTTGACCTGTTGCCATGGCAACAATATTTCAAATATCAAAAATCCTGTCATAGGTCTACATCTGCTGTGTATTGACATTACACTGATGAAGTTTGAAGCAAATCAGGTAAAAATAAGAGGGTGATCTCAAAACATTTCAAAAAGTGATACACTTCCTGCTGCCAGTTGGTGGCGCTATAACTTTGACTCACAATAGTCACATCCATGTGATCAGACTCCTATAACGAACACACTCGTGAAGTTTCATAAAGATCAATATATGTATTAAGACGTTATAACACATTTCCTGTTTCCTTTTTCTCGCCATAAATTCGTTGCCTCGCCACGGCCAAACCGTTCGAGATATCAAAAATCCCCTGGCAATTTTTAATCATCAGTGTCTTGACTTCATGCTGACCGAGTTTGGTGGCGATCGGATTAATCGTCTAGGAGGAGTATATCAAATTCCAGAGCATGCGTTTTTCAAACAACCCTTAATAGCTGACTTCCTGTTGGCGTGGCGATTAACTTAGAGCGCGAAAGTTGTTCGGCCCGATGAGGTCTATATGTGTACCGAGTTTCATACTAATACGTGCAAGCATGTTTAATATATGGACCAAATTTTCAGACTTTTTTCAAGGGGGCGCTGTCGAGCCCCCCTGCCACGCCCGGGTACCAGCCTCTCCGCCGTCCTAATGGCCGCGGATTCCAATGTGTGTGCCAATTTTCAAGAGTTTTTGAGCATGTTAAGGCCCCCAAAAAGCCCCGGAAGACGGAAAAAAAAAAAATAATAATAATAATAATAATAAATATAGCTGCGAGCAGCGATGGCGGGCCCAAGCCCGGTGGCACCGCCACCCCGGTGGCTTCAGGGCAACTGTGCACAGCGGGCAATAGGCACTTAAAACGGTTAAACATCAAAGGACTATGTCAAATTCACTCCACATTTACTGCACTACAAGGTGCCGTTATAGAGCCCCTCCTCCCTGCCCATTTTCAAAGGATTACATGTGCCAAGTTTTAACATTATTCTGATGAATTTTGAAGCAAATCAGGTAAAAATAAGAGGGTGATCTCAATGTATGCTGAAAGTGACACATTTTCTGCTTCCAGTTGGTGGCGCTATGACTTTGAATCACAATAGTCAAATCCATGTGATCAGCCTTGTACAACGAAGACTAAGCCAAAGTTTCATCAAAATCAATTAATGTATGCAGAAGTTATAACACTTTGTTTCCCTTTTCTTGCCATAAATTCGTTGCCTCGCCACGGCCAAACCGTTTGAGATATCCAAAATCCGTTTGCAATTAAACAACTTCAATGTGTTAGCAACAAGTTAAAAAAAGCTTGGTGTAAATTGGATAAACCCTGTAGGAGTAGTAGTATAAAATTCATAGCCTGTTTTTTCAAAAAATTAACATTCAAACCAAAATAGCTGACTTCCTGTTGGTCGGAGCTAATGAATGTAAATTAGAAAATTGTCCGGCTTGATGAGAACAATATGTGTACCGAGTTTGGTGACTGTAGGAAAAACTAACCCCCACTTTTGTCAAAAGGTGGCGCTACTGAGCCCCTCCACCACGCCCATTTCTATGGCTTTGTCCATGTCTACTGGTTGACAATATTGATGTGTGTGTCGAGTTTCATGCAATTTGAAGCATGTTAAGAGCCTCAAAAACACTCAAGAATATTATTACAGTTTGACCTGTTGCCATGGCAACAATATTTCAAATATCAAAAATCCTGTCATAGGTCTACATCTGCTGTGTATTGACATTACACTGATGAAGTTTGAAGCAAATCAGGTAAAAATAAGAGGGTGATCTC
The DNA here is from genome assembly GCF_024489055.1 of Chanodichthys erythropterus. NCBI lineage: Eukaryota > Metazoa > Chordata > Actinopteri > Cypriniformes > Xenocyprididae > Chanodichthys > Chanodichthys erythropterus. Next base: position 60,235,413 of record NC_090232.1, on the reverse strand, counting down.
AAAGCATTTTAAAAGTGATACACTTCTTGCTGCCATTTGGTGGCGCTATAACTTTGACTCACAATAGTTACATCCATGTGATCAGACTACTACAACCAACACACTCCTGAAGTTTCATAAACATCAATCAATGTATGCAGAAGTTATAACACATTTCCTGTTTCCCTTTTCTCGCCATAAATTCGTTGCCTCGCCACGGCCAAACCGTTTGAGATATCCAAAATCCGTTTGCAATTAAACAACTTCAATGTGTTCGCAACAAGTTAAAAAAAGCTTGGTGTAAATTGGATAAACCCTGTAGGAGTAGTAGTATAAAATTCATAGCCTGTTTTTTCAAAAAATTAACATTCAAACAAAAATAGCCGACTTCCTGTTGGTCGGAGCTAATGAATGTAAATTAGAAAATTGTCCGGCTTGATGAGATCAATATATGTACCGAGTTTGGTGACTGTAGGAAAAACTAACCCCCACTTTTGTCAAAAGGTGGCGCTACTGAGCCCCTCCACCACGCCCATTTCTATGGCTTTGTCCATGTCTACTGGTTGACAATATTGATGTGTGTGTCGAGTTTCATGCAATTTGAAGCATGTTAAGAGCCTCAAAAACACTCAAGAATATTATTACAGTTTGACCTGTTGCCATGGCAACAATATTTCAAATATCAAAAATCCTGTCATAGGTCTACATCTGCTGTGTATTGACATTACACTGATGAAGTTTGAAGCAAATCAGGTAAAAATAAGAGGGTGATCTCAAAACATTTCAAAAAGTCAAGTCAAGTCAAATTTATTTATATAGCGCTTTTACAATTGGTAATTGTTTCAAAGCAGCTTTACATATTAGAAGCACAGAAAAAAAGGGAAGTGGTTAAAACTGTACAAACAAGCGTGGTAATATGTAACATATACAAGATGGTGCTACATTAAGCCAATGTCGGCTGACTTCCAGGGGTGGAAAAAACCCCCTAGGAGAAAAACCCAGCGTGCTAGCACTGGGAAAAAAGTCCTAGGAGGGAAAAAACCCCTTGGAAGATATATATATGTAAATGTATATGGAGATCAAAATCTGAATTGTACATTTTTATTATAGAGATTAAAAATCGATTATATATAAATATATGCAAGCGGATACGGGGATCCTGGGCTACGTTGTAGTCAGGTCCAGACGCAGGTTCTCCATCTGACCTGGATACGGCCTGGATCCAGCACCCGGCAAACCTCAGGATAAGCAGAGAGACAGATATTAGCGTAGATGCCATTCTTGTTCTGATGTACAGGTATATCTAGTGTTATAGGAAATGTTCTCGGTTCCGGCCGACCTAATTATTGCAGCGTAACAATCCTTTAACGGATTTGAAAAATGTTAATGTATTGATGATGTGTTATGTGTATGCAAGAGCAAAGAGATGTGTTTTTAGTCTAGATTTAAACTGACAGAGTGTGTCTGCTTCCCGAACAATGCTAGGAAGATTGTTCCAGAGTTTAGGTGCTAAATAGGAAAATGATCTGCCGCCTTCAGTTGATTTTGATATTCTGGGTATTATCAACTGGCCTAAATTCTGAGATCGCAATAAACGTGAAGGACTATAATGCATTAAGAGCTCACTTAGGTACTGGGGAGCTAAACCATTTAGAGCTTTATAAGTAAGTAGCAAGATTTTAAAATCTATACGATGTTTAATAGGGAGCCAATGTAATGTTGACAGAACTGGGCTAATATGGTCATACTTTCTGGTTCTAGTAAGAACTCTAGCTGCCGCATTTTGAACCAACTGTAGTTTGTTTAAAAGCCGAGCAGAACAACCACCCAGTAGAGCGTTACAATAATCTAGTCTTGAGGTCATGAATGCATGAACCAACTGTTCCGCATTTGTCATTGAGAGCATATGTCGTAATTTAGATATATTTTTTAGATGGGAGAAGGCGGTTTTACAGATACTAGAAACATGACTTTCAAATGAAAGATTGGTATCAAAGAGCACACCCAGGTTCCTAACTGAGGACGAAGGTTTAATGGAGCACCCGTCAAGTGTTAGAGAGTATTCAAGGTTTTTTCGTGAGGAAGTTTTTGGTCCAAAGATTAGGAAATCAGTTTTTTCTGAATTTAATAATAAGAAATTTCTTGTCATCCAGTTTTTAATGTCAGCTATGCATTCTGTTAGTTTTGTGAATTTGTAGGTTTCGTCAGGGCGCGAGGAAATATAGAGCTGAGTATCGTCAGCGTAGCAGTGAAAACTAACACCATGCTTCCTAATTATCTCTCCTAAGGGCAGCATGTACAGAGTGAAAAGCAACGGTCCTAATACTGAGCCTTGTGGTACCCCATATTTAACCTGTGATCGATACGACATCTCTTCATTAACTACCACAGACTGATAACGGTCAGATAAGTATGATTTGAACCATGCCAAAGCAATTCCACTAATGCCAATATAGTTTTCAAGTCTTTTTAAAAGAATGTTATGATCGATAGTGTCAAAAGCAGCACTGAGATCTAATAACACTAATAGAGAAATACAGCCACGATCGGATGATAGGAGTAGATCGTTTGTAACTCTAACGAGAGCAGTCTCAGTACTATGGTATGGTCTAAATCCTGACTGGAAATCCTCACAGATTCCATTTCTTTCTAAAAAGGAACACAGTTGTGTTGAAACTGCCTTTTCTAGTATCTTTGACAGAAAAGGTAGATTCGAGATTGGCCTGTAATTTACTATATCTCTCGGATCTAGTTGAGGTTTTTTAATAAGAGGTTTGATAATAGCCTGCTTAAAGGTTTTTGGCACGTGTCCTAGTGTTAAAGATGAATTAATTATATCAAGAAGTGGACCTACGACCTCTGGAAGCATTTCTTTCAGTAGTTTAGTCGGCATTGGGTCTAACATACATGTCGTTGATTTTGATGATTTGATAAGTTTAGATAATTCTTCCTCTCCTATAGCGGCGAATGATTCTAGTTTTACCTCAGGGACACTACAGTGCACTGTCTGAAGAGAAACTGTAGACGGTTGCATGTTTATAATTTTCTCTCTAATATTATCAATCTTGCAAGTAAAGAAGTTCATAAAGTCATTACTGCTGTGCTCTATGGAAACGTCAGCAGTTGAATCTCTGTTTCTAGTTAATTTAGCCACTGTGTCAAATAAATACCTAGGATTATGTTTGTTTTCTATTAAGAGATTTGAAAAATAAGTAGATCTAGCATTTCTTATGGCTGTTCTGTACTCAATCATTTTTTCTTTCCACGAAAGGCGAAAAACTTCTAGTTTTGTTTTCTTCCAACTACGTTCAGCTTTTCTAACAGCTCGTTTTAGAGCCCGAGTGTGCTCATCATACCACGGCGTTGGATTAGTTTCCTTAATCTTCTTTAGACGTAAAGGAGCGACCGCATCTAATGTGCTGGAAAAGAGAGAGCCAATAGTTTCTGTTGCAGCATCGAGTTCTTCTATGTTGTCAGGTATACTAAGGCGATGAAACTGCTCGGGGAGATTATTTATAAAGCAATCTTTAGTGGCAGACGTGATTTTTCTACAATATTTATGGCTGGGTGGTGGTTTTGTAGCCTTGGCTAATTGTATTATACACGAGACTAAATAATGATCTGATATATCATCGCTCTGCTGTAGAATTTCAACAGCATCAATATCTATTCCATGCGACAGTATTAGATCTAGGGTATGATTACGACAATGAGTGGGTCCTGACACGTGTTGTTTAACTCCAATAGAGTTTAAAATATCTGCAAATGCCAATCCAAATGCGTCTTTATTATTATCTACATGGATATTAAAATCACCAACAACAAGGACTTTATCCGCAGCCAGTACTAACTCTGATAGAAACTCAGCAAATTCTTTGATAAAGTCAGTATGGTGCCCTGGTGGCCTGTATACAGTAGCCAGCACAAATGTCAACTTACATAATGTTACATAAAGCACCATCACTTCAAAGGAATTATATTTGAAATTCTTTTGAATGATTCTGAATATATTACTATAAATTACAGCAACACCTCCCCCTTTGCCTTTCTGTCGAGGATTGTGTCGATAATCATAACCTTGAGGACTAGATTCATTTAAAGTAATGTAATCGTCTGGTTTTAGCCAGGTTTCTGTCAAACACAGCAAGTCTAGTTTATTGTCTGTGATAATTTCATTTACAATAAGTGCTTTTGAAGAAATAGATCTAATATTCAGTAACCCAAGCTTTATCATTTGTTTATCTGATTTATATGTGATTTTCATTTTTTGAACATCAATTAAATTTTTACCCTTAAAAGGTTTTGGAAGTTTTTTGTATTTACTAGTTCGAGGTACAGACACAGTCTCTATGTGATAATATCTAGGTGAAAGTGTTTCTATGTGCTGTGAATTATCTGAGTTATGTGACACACTGTGATACACAGGAAGTGATACACTTCCTGCTGCCAGTTGGTGGCGCTATAACTTTGACTCACAATAGTCACATCCATGTGATCAGACTCCTATAACGAACACACTCGTGAAGTTTCATAAAGATCAATATATGTATTAAGACGTTATAACACATTTCCTGTTTCCTTTTTCTCGCCATAAATTCGTTGCCTCGCCACGGCCAAACCGTTCGAGATATCAAAAATCCCCTGGCAATTTTTAATCATCAGTGTCTTGACTTCATGCTGACCGAGTTTGGTGGCGATCGGATTAATCGTCTAGGAGGAGTATATCAAATTCCAGAGCATGCGTTTTTCAAACAACCCTTAATAGCTGACTTCCTGTTGGCGTGGCGATTAACTTAGAGCGCGAAAGTTGTTCGGCCCGATGAGGTCTATATGTGTACCGAGTTTCATACTAATACGTGCAAGCATGTTTAATATATGGACCAAATTTTCAGACTTTTTTCAAGGGGGCGCTGTCGAGCCCCCCTGCCACGCCCGGGTACCAGCCTCTCCGGCGTCCTAATGGCCGCGGATTCCAATGTGTGTGCCAATTTTCAAGAGTTTTTGAGCATGTTAAGGCCCCCAAAAAGCCCCGGAAGACGGAAAAAAAAAAAAAAAAAAAAAATAAAAATAATAATAATCCTTAGAAGAACAAGAGGGCCCTGCGCGAATTTTCGCTTGGGCCCTAATAATAATCCTTAAAAGAACAAGAGGGCCCTGCGCGAATTTTCGCTTGGGCCCTAATAATAAATATAGCTGCGAGCAGCGATGGCGGGCCCAAGCCCGGTGGCACCGCCACCCCGGTGGCTTCAGGGCAACTGTGCACAGCGGGCAATAGGCACTTAAAACGGTTAAACATCAAAGGACTATGTCAAATTCACTCCACATTTACTGCACTACAAGGTGCCGCTATAGACCCCTTCCTCCCTGCCCATTTTCAAAGGATTACATGTGCCAAGTTTTAACATTATTCTGTTGAATTTTGAAGCAAATCAGGTAAAAATAAGAGGGTGATCTCAATGTATGCTGAAAGTGACACATTTTCTGCTTCCAGTTGGTGGCGCTATGACTTTGAATCACAATAGTCAAATCCATGTGATCAGCCTTGTACAACGAAGACTAAGCCAAAGTTTCATCAAAATCAATTAATGTATGCAGAAGTTATAACACTTTGTTTCCCTTTTCTTGCCATAAATTCGTTGCCTCGCCACGGCCAAACCGTTTGAGATATCCAAAATCCGTTTGCAATTAAACAACTTCAATGTGTTAGCAACAAGTTAAAAAAGCTTGGTGTAAATTGGATAAACCCTGTAGGAGTAGTAGTATAAAATTCATAGCCTGTTTTTCAAAAAATTAACATTCAAACCAAAATAGCTGACTTCCTGTTGGTCGGAGCTAATGAATGTAAATTAGAAAATTGTCCGGCTTGATGAGAATAATATGTGTACCGAGTTTGGTGACTGTAGGAAAAACTAACCCCCACTTTTGTCAAAAGGTGGCGCTACTGAGCCCCTCCACCACGCCCATTTCTATGGCTTTGTCCATGTCTACTGGTTGACAATATTGATGTGTGTGTCGAGTTTCATGCAATTTGAAGCATGTTAAGAGCCTCAAAAACACTCAAGAATATTATTACAGTTTGACCTGTTGCCATGGCAACAATATTTCAAATATCAAAAATCCTGTCATAGGTCTACATCTGCTGTGTATTGACATTACACTGATGAAGTTTGAAGCAAATCAGGTAAAAATAAGAGGGTGATCTCAAAGCATTTTAAAAGTGATACACTTCTTGCTGCCATTTGGTGGCGCTATAACTTTGACTCACAATAGTTACATCCATGTGATCAGACTACTACAACCAACACACTCCTGAAGTTTCATAAACATCAATCAATGTATGCAGAAGTTATAACACATTTCCTGTTTCCCTTTTCTCGCCATAAATTCGTTGCCTCGCCACGGCCAAACCGTTTGAGATATCCAAAATCCGTTTGCAATTAAACAACTTCAATGTGTTCGCAACAAGTTAAAAAAAGCTTAGTGTAAATTGGATAAACCCTGTAGGAGTAGTAGTATAAAATTCATAGCCTGTTTTTTCAAAAAATTAACATTCAAACCAAATTAGCTGACTTCCTGTTGGTCGGAGCTAATGAATGTAAATTAGAAAATTGTCCGGCTTGATGAGAATAATATGTGTACCGAGTTTGGTGACTGTAGGAAAAACTAACCCCCACTTTTGTCAAAAGGTGGCGCTACTGAGCCCCTCCACCACGCCCATTTCTATGGCTTTGTCCATGTCTACTGGTTGACAATATTGATGTGTGTGTCGAGTTTCATGCAATTTGAAGCATGTTAAGAGCCTCAAAAACACTCAAGAATATTATTACAGTTTGACCTGTTGCCATGGCAACAATATTTCAAATATCAAAAATCCTGTCATAGGTCTACATCTGCTGTGTATTGACATTACACTGATGAAGTTTGAAGCAAATCAGGTAAAAATAAGAGGGTGATCTCAAAACATTTCAAAAAGTGATACACTTCCTGCTGCCAGTTGGTGGCGCTATAACTTTGACTCACAATAGTCACATCCATGTGATCAGACTCCTATAACGAACACACTCGTGAAGTTTCATAAAGATCAATATATGTATTAAGACGTTATAACACATTTCCTGTTTCCTTTTTCTCGCCATAAATTCGTTGCCTCGCCACGGCCAAACCGTTCGAGATATCAAAAATCCCCTGGCAATTTTTAATCATCAGTGTCTTGACTTCATGCTGACCGAGTTTGGTGGCGATCGGATTAATCGTCTAGGAGGAGTATATCAAATTCCAGAGCATGCGTTTTTCAAACAACCCTTAATAGCTGACTTCCTGTTGGCGTGGCGATTAACTTAGAGCGCGAAAGTTGTTCGGCCCGATGAGGTCTATATGTGTACCGAGTTTCATACTAATACGTGCAAGCATGTTTAATATATGGACCAAATTTTCAGACTTTTTTCAAGGGGGCGCTGTCGAGCCCCCCTGCCACGCCCGGGTACCAGCCTCTCCGGCGTCCTAATGGCCGCGGATTCCAATGTGTGTGCCAATTTTCAAGAGTTTTTGAGCATGTTAAGGCCCCCAAAAAGCCCCGGAAGACGGAAAAAAAAAAAAAAAAAAAAAAAATAATAATAATAAATATAGCTGCGAGCAGCGATGGCGGGCCCAAGCCCGGTGGCACCGCCACCCCGGTGGCTTCAGGGCAACTGTGCACAGCGGGCAATAGGCACTTAAAATGGTTAAACATCAAAGGACTATGTCAAATTCACTCCACATTTACTGCACTACAAGGTGCCGCTATAGAGCCCCTCCTCCCTGCCCATTTTCAAAGGATTACATGTGCCAAGTTTTAACATTATTCTGATGAATTTTGAAGCAAATCAGGTAAAAATAAGAGGGTGATCTCAATGTATGCTGAAAGTGACACATTTTCTGCTTCCAGTTGGTGGCGCTATGACTTTGAATCACAATAGTCAAATCCATGTGATCAGCCTTGTACAACGAAGACTAAGCCAAAGTTTCATCAAAATCAATTAATGTATGCAGAAGTTATAACACTTTGTTTCCATTTTCTTGCCATAAATTTGTTGCCTCGCCATGGCCAAACCGTTTGAGATATCCAAAATCCGTTTGCAATTAAACAACTTCAATGTGTTAGCAACAAGTTAAAAAAAGCTTGGTGTAAATTGGATAAACCCTGTAGGAGTAGTAGTATAAAATTCATAGCCTGTTTTTTCAAAAAATTAACATTCAAACAAAAATAGCCGACTTCCTGTTGGTCGGAGCTAATGAATGTAAATTAGAAAATTGTCCAGCTTGATGAGTACAATATGTGTACCGAGTTTGGTGACTGTAGGAAAAACTAAACCCCCCACTTTTGACAAAAGGTGGCGCTACTGAGCCCCTTCACCACGCCCATTTCTATGGCTTTGTCCATGTCTACTGGTTGACAATATTGATGTGTGTGTCGAGTTTCATGCAATTTGAAGCATGTTAAGAGCCTCAAAAACACTCAAGAATGTTATTACAGTTTGACCTGTTGCCATGGCAACAATATTTCAAATATCAAAAATCCTGTCATAGGTCTACATCTGCTGTGTATTGACATTACACTGATGAAGTTTGAAGCAAATCAGGTAAAAATAAGAGGGTGATCTCAAAGCATTTCAAAAAGTGATACACTTCCTGCTGCCAGTTGGTGGTGCTATAACTTTGACTCACAATAGTCACATCCATGTGATCAGACTACTACAACCAACACACTCGTGAAGTTTCATAAAGATCAATATATGTATGCAGACGTTATAACACATTTCCTGTTTCCTTTTTCTCGCCATAAATTTGTTGCCTCGCCACGGCCAAACCGTTTGAGGTATCCAAAATCCGTTTGCAATTAAACAACTTCAATGTGTTAGCAACAAGTTAAAAAAAGCTTGGTGTAAATTGGATAAACCCTGTAGGAGTAGTAGTATAAAATTCATAGCCTGTTTTTTCAAAAAATTAACATTCAAACAAAAATAGCCGACTTCCTGTTGGTCAGAGCTAATGAATGTAAATTAGAAAATTGTCCGGCTTGATGAGAACAATATGTGTACCGAGTTTGGTGACTGTAGGAAAAACTAACCCCCACTTTTGTCAAAAGGTGGCGCTACTGAGCCCCTCCACCACGCCCATTTCTATGGCTTTGTCCATGTCTACTGGTTGACAATATTGATGTGTGTGTCGAGTTTCATGCAATTTGAAGCATGTTAAGAGCCTCAAAAACACTCAAGAATATTATTACAGTTTGACCTGTTGCCATGGCAACAATATTTCAAATATCAAAAATCCTGTCATAGGTCTACATCTGCTGTGTATTGACATTACACTGATGAAGTTTGAAGCAAATCAGGTAAAAATAAGAGGGTGATCTCAAAGCATTTTAAAAGTGATACACTTCTTGCTGCCATTTGGTGGCGCTATAACTTTGACTCACAATAGTTACATCCATGTGATCAGACTACTACAACCAACACACTCCTGAAGTTTCATAAACATCAATCAATGTATGCAGAAGTTATAACACATTTCCTGTTTCCCTTTTCTCGCCATAAATTCGTTGCCTCGCCACGGCCAAACCGTTTGAGATATCCAAAATCCGTTTGCAATTAAACAACTTCAATGTGTTCGCAACAAGTTAAAAAAGCTTAGTGTAAATTGGATAAACCCTGTAGGAGTAGTAGTATAAAATTCATAGCCTGTTTTTTCAAAAAATTAACATTCAAACCAAATTAGCTGACTTCCTGTTGGTCGGAGCTAATGAATGTAAATTAGAAAATTGTCCGGCTTGATGAGAATAATATGTGTACCGAGTTTGGTGACTGTAGGAAAAACTAACCCCCCACTTTTGTCAAAAGGTGGCGCTACTGAGCCCCTCCACCACGCCCATTTCTATGGCTTTGTCCATGTCTACTGGTTGACAATATTGATGTGTGTGTCGAGTTTCATGCAATTTGAAGCATGTTAAGAGCCTCAAAAACACTCAAGAATATTATTACAGTTTGACCTGTTGCCATGGCAACAATATTTCAAATATCAAAAATCCTGTCATAGGTCTACATCTGCTGTGTATTGACATTACACTGATGAAGTTTGAAGCAAATCAGGTAAAAATAAGAGGGTGATCTCAAAACATTTCAAAAAGTGATACACTTCCTGCTGCCAGTTGGTGGCGCTATAACTTTGACTCACAATAGTCACATCCATGTGATCAGACTCCTATAACGAACACACTCGTGAAGTTTCATAAAGATCAATATATGTATTAAGACGTTATAACACATTTCCTGTTTCCTTTTTCTCGCCATAAATTCGTTGCCTCGCCACGGCCAAACCGTTCGAGATATCAAAAATCCCCTGGCAATTTTTAATCATCAGTGTCTTGACTTCATGCTGACCGAGTTTGGTGGCGATCGGATTAATCGTCTAGGAGGAGTATATCAAATTCCAGAGCATGCGTTTTTCAAACAACCCTTAATAGCTGACTTCCTGTTGGCGTGGCGATTAACTTAGAGCGCGAAAGTTGTTCGGCCCGATGAGGTCTATATGTGTACCGAGTTTCATACTAATACGTGCAAGCATGTTTAATATATGGACCAAATTTTCAGACTTTTTTCAAGGGGGCGCTGTCGAGCCCCCCTGCCACGCCCGGGTACCAGCCTCTCCGGCGTCCTAATGGCCGCGGATTCCAATGTGTGTGCCAATTTTCAAGAGTTTTTGAGCATGTTAAGGCCCCCAAAAAGCCCCGGAAGACGGAAAAAAAAAAAAAAAAAAAATAATAATAATAATAAATATAGCTGCGAGCAGCGATGGCGGGCCCAAGCCCGGTGGCACCGCCACCCCGGTGGCTTCAGGGCAACTGTGCACAGCGGGCAATAGGCACTTAAAATGGTTAAACATCAAAGGACTATGTCAAATTCACTCCACATTTACTGCACTACAAGGTGCCGCTATAGAGCCCCTCCTCCCTGCCCATTTTCAAAGGATTACATGTGCCAAGTTTTAACATTATTCTGATGAATTTTGAAGCAAATCAGGTAAAAATAAGAGGGTGATCTCAATGTATGCTGAAAGTGACACATTTTCTGCTTCCAGTTGGTGGCGCTATGACTTTGAATCACAATAGTCAAATCCATGTGATCAGCCTTGTACAACGAAGACTAAGCCAAAGTTTCATCAAAATCAATTAATGTATGCAGAAGTTATAACACTTTGTTTCCCTTTTCTTGCCATAAATTTGTTGCCTCGCCATGGCCAAACCGTTTGAGATATCCAAAATCCGTTTGCAATTAAACAACTTCAATGTGTTAGCAACAAGTTAAAAAAAGCTTGGTGTAAATTGGATAAACCCTGTAGGAGTAGTAGTATAAAATTCATAGCCTGTTTTTTCAAAAAATTAACATTCAAACAAAAATAGCCGACTTCCTGTTGGTCGGAGCTAATGAATGTAAATTAGAAAATTGTCCAGCTTGATGAGTACAATATGTGTACCGAGTTTGGTGACTGTAGGAAAAACTAAACCCCCCACTTTTGACAAAAGGTGGCGCTACTGAGCCCCTTCACCACGCCCATTTCTATGGCTTTGTCCATGTCTACTGGTTGACAATATTGATGTGTGTGTCGAGTTTCATGCAATTTGAAGCATGTTAAGAGCCTCAAAAACACTCAAGAATGTTATTACAGTTTGACCTGTTGCCATGGCAACAATATTTCAAATATCAAAAATCCTGTCATAGGTCTACATCTGCTGTGTATTGACATTACACTGATGAAGTTTGAAGCAAATCAGGTAAAAATAAGAGGGTGATCTCAAAGCATTTCAAAAAGTGATACACTTCCTGCTGCCAGTTGGTGGTGCTATAACTTTGACTCACAATAGTCACATCCATGTGATCAGACTACTACAACCAACACACTCGTGAAGTTTCATAAAGATCAATATATGTATGCAGACGTTATAACACATTTCCTGTTTCCTTTTTCTCGCCATAAATTTGTTGCCTCGCCACGGCCAAACCGTTTGAGGTATCCAAAATCCGTTTGCAATTAAACAACTTCAATGTGTTAGCAACAAGTTAAAAAAGCTTGGTGTAAATTGGATAAACCCTGTAGGAGTAGTAGTATAAAATTCATAGCCTGTTTTTTCAAAAAATTAACATTCAAACAAAAATAGCCGACTTCCTGTTGGTCAGAGCTAATGAATGTAAATTAGAAAATTGTCCGGCTTGATGAGAACAATATGTGTACCGAGTTTGGTGACTGTAGGAAAAACTAACCCCCCCACTTTTGTCAAAAGGTGGCGCTACTGAGCCCCTCCACCACGCCCATTTCTATGGCTTTGTCCATGTCTACTGGTTGACAATATTGATGTGTGTGTTGAGTTTCATGCAATTTGAAGCATGTTAAGAGCCTCAAAAACACTCAAGAATATTATTACAGTTTGACCTGTTGCCATGGCAACAATATTTCAAATATCAAAAATCCTGTCATAGGTCTACATCTGCTGTGTATTGCCATTACATTGATGAAGTTTGAAGCAAATCAGGTAAAAATAAGAGGGTGATCTCAAAGCATTTCAAAAAGTGATACACTTCCTGCTGCCAGTTGGTGTCGCTATAACTTTGACTCACAATAGTTACATCCATGTGATCAGACTCCTATAACGAACACACTCGTGAAGTTTCATAAAGATCAATATATGTATTAAGACGTTATAACACATTTCCTGTTTCCTTTTTCTCGCCATAAATTCGTTGCCTCGCCACGGCCAAACCGTTCGAGATATCAAAAATCCCCTGGCAATTTTTAATCATCAGTGTCTTGACTTCATGCTGACCGACTTTGGTGGCGATCGGATTAATCGTCTAGGAGGAGTATATCAAATTCCAGAGCATGCGTTTTTCAAACAACCCTTAATGGCTGACTTCCTGTTGGCGTGGCGATTAACTTAGAGCGCGAAAGTTGTTCGGCCCGATGAGGTCTATATGTGTACTGAGTTTCATACTAATACGTGCAAGCATGTTTAATATATGGACCAAATTTTCAGACTTTTTTCAAGGGGGCGCTGTCGAGCCCCCCTGCCACGCCCGGGTACCAGCCTCTCCGGCGTCCTAATGGCCGCGGATTCCAATGTGTGTGCCAATTTTCAAGAGTTTTTGAGCATGTTAAGGCCCCCAAAAAGCCCCGGAAGACGGAAAAAAAAAAAAAAAAAAAAAAAAATAATAATAATAATCCTTAGAAGAACAAGAGGGCCCTGCGCGCTTAATTCGCTTGGGCCCTAATAATCCTTAGAAGAACAAGAGGGCCCTGCGCGAATTTTCGCTTGGGCCCTAATAATAATCCTTAAAAGAACAAGAGGGCCCTGCGCGAATTTTCGCTTGGGCCCTAATAATAAATATAGCTGCGAGCAGCGATGGCGGGCCCAAGCCCGGTGGCACCGCCACCCCGGTGGCTTCAGGGCAACTGTGCACAGCGGGCAATAGGCACTTAAAACGGTTAAACATCAAAGGACTATGTCAAATTCACTCCACATTTACTGCACTACAAGGTGCCGCTATAGACCCCTTCCTCCCTGCCCATTTTCAAAGGATTACATGTGCCAAGTTTTAACATTATTCTGTTGAATTTTGAAGCAAATCAGGTAAAAATAAGAGGGTGATCTCAATGTATGCTGAAAGTGACACATTTTCTGCTTCCAGTTGGTGGCGCTATGACTTTGAATCACAATAGTCAAATCCATGTGATCAGCCTTGTACAACGAAGACTAAGCCAAAGTTTCATCAAAATCAATTAATGTATGCAGAAGTTATAACACTTTGTTTCCCTTTTCTTGCCATAAATTCGTTGCCTCGCCACGGCCAAACCGTTTGAGATATCCAAAATCCGTTTGCAATTAAACAACTTCAATGTGTTAGCAACAAGTTAAAAAAAGCTTGGTGTAAATTGGATAAACCCTGTAGGAGTAGTAGTATAAAATTCATAGCCTGTTTTTTCAAAAAATTAACATTCAAACCAAAATAGCTGACTTCCTGTTGGTCGGAGCTAATGAATGTAAATTAGAAAATTGTCCGGCTTGATGAGAATAATATGTGTACCGAGTTTGGTGACTGTAGGAAAAACTAACCAGCCCACTTTTGTCAAAAGGTGGCGCTACTGAGCCCCTCCACCACGCCCATTTCTATGGCTTTGTCCATGTCTACTGGTTGACAATATTGATGTGTTTGTCGAGTTTCATGCAATTTGAAGCATGTTAAGAGCCTCAAAAACACTCAAGAATATTATTACAGTTTGACCTGTTGCCATGGCAACAATATTTCAAATATCAAAAATCCTGTCATAGGTCTACATCTGCTGTGTATTGACATTACACTGATGAAGTTTGAAGCAAATCAGGTAAAAATAAGAGGGTGATCTCAAAACATTTCAAAAAGTGATACACTTCCTGCTGCCAGTTGGTGGCGCTATAACTTTGACTCACAATAGTCACATCCATGTGATCAGACTCCTATAACGAACACACTCGTGAAGTTTCATAAAGATCAATATATGTATTAAGACGTTATAACACATTTCCTGTTTCCTTTTTCTCGCCATAAATTCGTTGCCTCGCCACGGCCAAACCGTTCGAGATATCAAAAATCCCCTGGCAATTTTTAATCATCAGTGTCTTGACTTCATGCTGACCGAGTTTGGTGGCGATCGGATTAATCGTTTAGGAGGAGTATATCAAATTCCAGAGCATGCGTTTTTCAAACAACCCTTAATAGCTGACTTCCTGTTGGCGTGACGATTAACTTACAGCGCGAAAGTTGTTCGGCCCAATGAGGTCTATATGTGTACCGAGTTTCATACTAATACGTGCAAGCATGTTTAATATATGGACCAAATTTCCAGACTTTTTTCAAGGGGGCGCTGTCGAGCCCCCCTGCCACGCCCGGGTACCAGCCTCTCCGGCGTCCTAATGGCCGCGGATTCCAATGTGTGTGCCAATTTTCAAGAGTTTTTGAGCATGTTAAGGCCCCCAAAAAGCCCCGGAAGACGGAAAAAAAATAAAAAAATAAAAAAATAAAAAAATAATAATAATCCTTAGAAGAACAAGAGGGCCCTGCGCGCTTAATTCGCTTGGGCCCTAATAATCCTTAGAAGAACAAGAGGGCCCTGCGCGAATTTTCGCTTGGGCCCTAATAATCCTTAGAAGAACAAGAGGGCCCTGCGCGAATTTTCGCTTGGGCCCTAAATATAGCTGCGAGCAGCGATGGCGGGCCCAAGCCCGGTGGCACCGCCACCCCGGTGGCTTCAGGGCAACTGTGCACAGCGGGCAATAGGCACTTAAAACGGTTAAACATCAAAGGACTATGTCAAATTCACTCCACATTTACTGCACTACAAGGTGCCGTTATAGAGCCCCTCCTCCCTGCCCATTTTCAAAGGATTACATGTGCCAAGTTTTAACATTATTCTGATGAATTTT
Source organism: Chanodichthys erythropterus (assembly GCF_024489055.1). NCBI lineage: Eukaryota > Metazoa > Chordata > Actinopteri > Cypriniformes > Xenocyprididae > Chanodichthys > Chanodichthys erythropterus. The sequence continues at coordinate 60,219,944 of NC_090232.1, read as the reverse complement.
GAAGCAAATCAGGTAAAAATAAGAGGGTGATCTCAATGTATGCTGAAAGTGACACATTTTCTGCTTCCAGTTGGTGGCGCTATGACTTTGAATCACAATAGTCAAATCCATGTGATCAGCCTTGTACAACGAAGACTAAGCCAAAGTTTCATCAAAATCAATTAATGTATGCAGAAGTTATAACACTTTGTTTCCCTTTTCTTGCCATAAATTCGTTGCCTCGCCACGGCCAAACCGTTTGAGATATCCAAAATCCGTTTGCAATTAAACAACTTCAATGTGTTAGCAACAAGTTAAAAAAAGCTTGGTGTAAATTGGATAAACCCTGTAGGAGTAGTAGTATAAAATTCATAGCCTGTTTTTTCAAAAAATTAACATTCAAACCAAAATAGCTGACTTCCTGTTGGTCGGAGCTAATGAATGTAAATTAGAAAATTGTCCGGCTTGATGAGAATAATATGTGTACCTAGTTTGGTGACTGTAGGAAAAACTAACCCCCCCACTTTTGTCAAAAGGTGGCGCTACTGAGCCCCTCCACCACGCCCATTTCTATGGCTTTGTCCATGTCTACTGGTTGACAATATTGATGTGTGTGTCGAGTTTCATGCAATTTGAAGCATGTTAAGAGCCTCAAAAACACTCAAGAATATTATTACAGTTTGACCTGTTGCCATGGCAACAATATTTCAAATATCAAAAATCCTGTCATAGGTCTACATCTGCTGTGTATTGACATTACACTGATGAAGTTTGAAGCAAATCAGGTAAAAATAAGAGGGTGATCTCAAAGCATTTTAAAAGTGATACACTTCTTGCTGCCATTTGGTGGCGCTATAACTTTGACTCACAATAGTTACATCCATGTGATCAGACTACTACAACCAACACACTCCTGAAGTTTCATAAACATCAATCAATGTATGCAGAAGTTATAACACATTTCCTGTTTCCCTTTTCTCGCCATAAATTCGTTGCCTCGCCACGGCCAAACCGTTTGAGATATCCAAAATCCGTTTGCAATTAAACAACTTCAATGTGTTCGCAACAAGTTAAAAAAGCTTGGTGTAAATTGGATAAACCCTGTAGGAGTAGTAGTATAAAATTCATAGCCTGTTTTTTCAAAAAATTAACATTCAAACCAAAATAGCTGACTTCCTGTTGGTCGGAGCTAATGAATGTAAATTAGAAAATTGTCCGGCTTGATGAGAATAATATGTGTACCGAGTTTGGTGACTGTAGGAAAAACTAACCCCCACTTTTGTCAAAAGGTGGCGCTACTGAGCCCCTCCACCACGCCCATTTCTATGGCTTTGTCCATGTCTACTGGTTGACAATATTGATGTGTGTGTCGAGTTTCATGCAATTTGAAGCATGTTAAGAGCCTCAAAAACACTCAAGAATATTATTACAGTTTGACCTGTTGCCATGGCAACAATATTTCAAATATCAAAAATCCTGTCATAGGTCTACATCTGCTGTGTATTGACATTACACTGATGAAGTTTGAAGCAAATCAGGTAAAAATAAGAGGGTGATCTCAAAACATTTCAAAAAGTGATACACTTCCTGCTGCCAGTTGGTGGCGCTATAACTTTGACTCACAATAGTCACATCCATGTGATCAGACTCCTATAACGAACACACTCGTGAAGTTTCATAAAGATCAATATATGTATTAAGACGTTATAACACATTTCCTGTTTCCTTTTTCTCGCCATAAATTCGTTGCCTCGCCACGGCCAAACCGTTCGAGATATCAAAAATCCCCTGGCAATTTTTAATCATCAGTGTCTTGACTTCATGCTGACCGAGTTTGGTGGCGATCGGATTAATCGTCTAGGAGGAGTATATCAAATTCCAGAGCATGCGTTTTTCAAACAACCCTTAATAGCTGACTTCCTGTTGGCGTGGCGATTAACTTAGAGCGCGAAAGTTGTTCGGCCCGATGAGGTCTATATGTGTACCGAGTTTCATACTAATACGTGCAAGCATGTTTAATATATGGACCAAATTTTCAGACTTTTTTCAAGGGGGCGCTGTCGAGCCCCCCTGCCACGCCCGGGTACCAGCCTCTCCGGCGTCCTAATGGCCGCTGATTCCAATGTGTGTGCCAATTTTCAAGAGTTTTTGAGCATGTTAAGGCCCCCAAAAAGCCCCGGAAGACGAAAAAAAAAAAAAAAAATAATAAAAATAATAATAATAAATATAGCTGCGAGCAGCGATGGCGGGCCCAAGCCCGGTGGCACCGCCACCCCGGTGGCTTCAGGGCAACTGTGCACAGCGGGCAATAGGCACTTAAAATGGTTAAACATCAAAGGACTATGTCAAATTCACTCCACATTTACTGCACTACAAGGTGCCGCTATAGACCCCTTCCTCCTGCCCATTTTCAAAGGATTACATGTGCCAAGTTTTAACATTATTCTGATGAATTTTGAAGCAAATCAGGTAAAAATAAGAGGGTGATCTCAATGTATGCTGAAAGTGACACATTTTCTGCTTCCAGTTGGTGGCGCTATGACTTTGAATCACAATAGTCAAATCCATGTGATCAGCCTTGTACAACGAAGACTAAGCCAAAGTTTCATCAAAATCAATTAATGTATGCAGAAGTTATAACACTTTGTTTCCCTTTTCTTGCCATAAATTCGTTGCCTCGCCACGGCCAAACCGTTTGAGATATCCAAAATCCGTTTGCAATTAAACAACTTCAATGTGTTAGCAACAAGTTAAAAAAAGCTTGGTGTAAATTGGATAAACCCTGTAGGAGTAGTAGTATAAAATTCATAGCCTGTTTTTTCAAAAAATTAACATTCAAACCAAAATAGCTGACTTCCTGTTGGTCGGAGCTAATGAATGTAAATTAGAAAATTGTCCGGCTTGATGAGAATAATATGTGTACCGAGTTTGGTGACTGTAGGAAAAACTAACCCCCACTTTTGTCAAAAGGTGGCGCTACTGAGCCCCTCCACCACGCCCATTTCTATGGCTTTGTCCATGTCTACTGGTTGACAATATTGATGTGTGTGTCGAGTTTCATGCAATTTGAAGCATGTTAAGAGCCTCAAAAACACTCAAGAATATTATTACAGTTTGACCTGTTGCCATGGCAACAATATTTCAAATATCAAAAATCCTGTCATAGGTCTACATCTGCTGTGTATTGACATTACACTGATGAAGTTTGAAGCAAATCAGGTAAAAATAAGAGGGTGATCTCAAAGCATTTTAAAAAGTGATACACTTCTTGCTGCCATTTGGTGGCGCTATAACTTTGACTCACAATAGTTACATCCATGTGATCAGACTACTACAACCAACACACTCCTGAAGTTTCATAAACATCAATCAATGTATGCAGAAGTTATAACACATTTCCTGTTTCCCTTTTCTCGCCATAAATTCGTTGCCTCGCCACAGCCAAACCGTTTGAGATATCCAAAATCCGTTTGCAATTAAACAACTTCAATGTGTTAGCAACAAGTTAAAAAAAGCTTGGTGTAAATTGGATAAACCCTGTAGGAGTAGTAGTATAAAATTCATAGCCTGTTTTTTCAAAAAATTAACATTCAAACCAAAATAGCTGACTTCCTGTTGGTCGGAGCTAATGAATGTAAATTAGAAAATTGTCCGGCTTGATGAGAATAATATGTGTACCGAGTTTGGTGACTGTAGGAAAAACTAACCCCCCAACTTTTGTCAAAAGGTGGCGCTACTGAGCCCCTCCACCACGCCCATTTCTATGGCTTTGTCCATGTCTACTGGTTGACAATATTGATGTGTGTGTCGAGTTTCATGCAATTTGAAGCATGTTAAGAGCCTCAAAAACACTCAAGAATATTATTACAGTTTGACCTGTTGCCATGGCAACAATATTTCAAATATCAAAAATCCTGTCATAGGTCTACATCTGCTGTGTATTGACATTACACTGATGAAGTTTGAAGCAAATCAGGTAAAAATAAGAGGGTGATCTCAAAACATTTCAAAAAGTGATACACTTCCTGCTGCCAGTTGGTGGCGCTATAACTTTGACTCACAATAGTCACATCCATGTGATCAGACTCCTATAACGAACACACTCGTGAAGTTTCATAAAGATCAATATATGTATTAAGACGTTATAACACATTTCCTGTTTCCTTTTTCTCGCCATAAATTCGTTGCCTCGCCACGGCCAAACCGTTCGAGATATCAAAAATCCCCTGGCAATTTTTAATCATCAGTGTCTTGACTTCATGCTGACCGAGTTTGGTGGCGATCGGATTAATCGTCTAGGAGGAGTATATCAAATTCCAGAGCATGCGTTTTTCAAACAACCCTTAATAGCTGACTTCCTGTTGGCGTGGCGATTAACTTAGAGCGCGAAAGTTGTTCGGCCCGATGAGGTCTATATGTGTACCGAGTTTCATACTAATACGTGCAAGCATGTTTAATATATGGACCAAATTTTCAGACTTTTTTCAAGGGGGCGCTGTCGAGCCCCCCTGCCACGCCCGGGTACCAGCCTCTCCGGCGTCCTAATGGCCGCTGATTCCAATGTGTGTGCCAATTTTCAAGAGTTTTTGAGCATGTTAAGGCCCCCAAAAAGCCCCGGAAGACGAAAAAAAAAAAAAAATAATAATAATAATCCTTAGAAGAACAAGAGGGCCCTGCGCGCTTAATTCGCTTGGGCCCTAATAATCCTTAGAAGAACAAGAGGGCCCTGCGCGAATTTTCGCTTGGGCCCTAATAATAATCCTTAGAAGAACAAGAGGGCCCTGCGCGAATTTTCGCTTGGGCCCTAATAATAAATATAGCTGCGAGCAGCGATGGCGGGCCCAAGCCCGGTGGCACCGCCACCCCGGTGGCTTCAGGGCAACTGTGCACAGCGGGCAATAGGCACTTAAAATGGTTAAACATCAAAGGACTATGTCAAATTCACTCCACATTTACTGCACTACAAGGTGCCGCTATAGACCCCTTCCTCCCTGCCCATTTTCAAAGGATTACATGTGCCAAGTTTTAACATTATTCTGATGAATTTTGAAGCAAATCAGGTAAAAATAAGAGGGTGATCTCAATGTATGCTGAAAGTGACACATTTTCTGCTTCCAGTTGGTGGCGCTATGACTTTGAATCACAATAGTCAAATCCATGTGATCAGCCTTGTACAACGAAGACTAAGCCAAAGTTTCATCAAAATCAATTAATGTATGCAGAAGTTATAACACTTTGTTTCCCTTTTCTTGCCATAAATTCGTTGCCTCGCCACGGCCAAACCGTTTGAGATATCCAAAATCCGTTTGCAATTAAACAACTTCAATGTGTTAGCAACAAGTTAAAAAAAGCTTGGTGTAAATTGGATAAACCCTGTAGGAGTAGTAGTATAAAATTCATAGCCTGTTTTTTCAAAAAATTAACATTCAAACCAAAATAGCTGACTTCCTGTTGGTCGGAGCTAATGAATGTAAATTAGAAAATTGTCCGGCTTGATGAGAATAATATGTGTACCGAGTTTGGTGACTGTAGGAAAAACTAACCCCCCACTTTTGTCAAAAGGTGGCGCTACTGAGCCCCTCCACCACGCCCATTTCTATGGCTTTGTCCATGTCTACTGGTTGACAATATTGATGTGTGTGTCGAGTTTCATGCAATTTGAAGCATGTTAAGAGCCTCAAAAACACTCAAGAATATTATTACAGTTTGACCTGTTGCCATGGCAACAATATTTCAAATATCAAAAATCCTGTCATAGGTCTACATCTGCTGTGTATTGACATTACACTGATGAAGTTTGAAGCAAATCAGGTAAAAATAAGAGGGTGATCTCAAAGCATTTTAAAAGTGATACACTTCTTGCTGCCATTTGGTGGCGCTATAACTTTGACTCACAATAGTTACATCCATGTGATCAGACTACTACAACCAACACACTCCTGAAGTTTCATAAACATCAATCAATGTATGCAGAAGTTATAACACATTTCCTGTTTCCCTTTTCTCGCCATAAATTCGTTGCCTCGCCACAGCCAAACCGTTTGAGATATCCAAAATCCGTTTGCAATTAAACAACTTCAATGTGTTCGCAACAAGTTAAAAAAAGCTTGGTGTAAATTGGATAAACCCTGTAGGAGTAGTAGTATAAAATTCATAGCCTGTTTTTTCAAAAAATTAACATTCAAACCAAAATAGCTGACTTCCTGTTGGTCGGAGCTAATGAATGTAAATTAGAAAATTGTCCGGCTTGATGAGAATAATATGTGTACCGAGTTTGGTGACTGTAGGAAAAACTAACCCCCACTTTTGTCAAAAGGTGGCGCTACTGAGCCCCTCCACCACGCCCATTTCTATGGCTTTGTCCATGTCTACTGGTTGACAATATTGATGTGTGTGTCGAGTTTCATGCAATTTGAAGCATGTTAAGAGCCTCAAAAACACTCAAGAATATTATTACAGTTTGACCTGTTGCCATGGCAACAATATTTCAAATATCAAAAATCCTGTCATAGGTCTACATCTGCTGTGTATTGACATTACACTGATGAAGTTTGAAGCAAATCAGGTAAAAATAAGAGGGTGATCTCAAAACATTTCAAAAAGTGATACACTTCCTGCTGCCAGTTGGTGGCGCTATAACTTTGACTCACAATAGTCACATCCATGTGATCAGACTCCTATAACGAACACACTCGTGAAGTTTCATAAAGATCAATATATGTATTAAGACGTTATAACACATTTCCTGTTTCCTTTTTCTCGCCATAAATTCGTTGCCTCGCCACGGCCAAACCGTTCGAGATATCAAAAATCCCCTGGCAATTTTTAATCATCAGTGTCTTGACTTCATGCTGACCGAGTTTGGTGGCGATCGGATTAATCGTCTAGGAGGAGTATATCAAATTCCAGAGCATGCGTTTTTCAAACAACCCTTAATAGCTGACTTCCTGTTGGCGTGGCGATTAACTTAGAGCGCGAAAGTTGTTCGGCCCGATGAGGTCTATATGTGTACCGAGTTTCATACTAATACGTGCAAGCATGTTTAATATATGGACCAAATTTTCAGACTTTTTTCAAGGGGGCGCTGTCGAGCCCCCCTGCCACGCCCGGGTACCAGCCTCTCCGGCGTCCTAATGGCCGCGGATTCCAATGTGTGTGCCAATTTTCAAGAGTTTTTGAGCATGTTAAGGCCCCCAAAAAGCCCCGGAAGACGGAAAAAAAAATAAAAATAATAATAATAAATATAGCTGCGAGCAGCGATGGCGGGCCCAAGCCCGGTGGCACCGCCACCCCGGTGGCTTCAGGGCAACTGCGCACAGCGGGCAATAGGCACTTAAAACGGTTAAACATCAAAGGACTATGTCAAATTCACTCCACATTTACTGCACTACAAGGTGCCGCTATAGAGCCCCTCCTCCCTTCCCATTTTCAAAGGATTACATGTGCCAAGTTTTAACATTATTCTGATGAATTTTGAAGCAAATCAGGTAAAAATAAGAGGGTGATCTCAATGTATGCTGAAAGTGACACATTTTCTGCTTCCAGTTGGTGGCGCTATGACTTTGAATCACAATAGTCAAATCCATGTGATCAGCCTTGTACAACGAAGGCTAAGCCAAAGTTTCATCAAAATCAATTAATGTATGCAGAAGTTATAACACTTTGTTTCCCTTTTCTTGCCATAAATTCGTTGCCTCGCCACGGCCAAACCGTTTGAGATATCCAAAATCCGTTTGCAATTAAACAACTTCAATGTGTTAGCAACAAGTTAAAAAAAGCTTGGTGTAAATTGGATAAACCCTGTAGGAGTAGTAGTATAAAATTCATAGCCTGTTTTTTCAAAAAATTAACATTCAAACCAAAATAGCTGACTTCCTGTTGGTCGGAGCTAATGAATGTAAATTAGAAAATTGTCCGGCTTGATGAGAATAATATGTGTACCGAGTTTGGTGACTGTAGGAAAAACTAACCCCCCCACTTTTGTCAAAAGGTGGCGCTACTGAGCCCCTCCACCACGCCCATTTCTATGGCTTTGTCCATGTCTACTGGTTGACAATATTGATGTGTGTGTCGAGTTTCATGCAATTTGAAGCATGTTAAGAGCCTCAAAAACACTCAAGAATATTATTACAGTTTGACCTGTTGCCATGGCAACAATATTTCAAATATCAAAAATCCTGTCATAGGTCTACATCTGCTGTGTATTGACATTACACTGATGAAGTTTGAAGCAAATCAGGTAAAAATAAGAGGGTGATCTCAAAGCATTTTAAAAGTGATACACTTCTTGCTGCCATTTGGTGGCGCTATAACTTTGACTCACAATAGTTACATCCATGTGATCAGACTACTACAACCAACACACTCCTGAAGTTTCATAAACATCAATCAATGTATGCAGAAGTTATAACACATTTCCTGTTTCCCTTTTCTCGCCATAAATTCGTTGCCTCGCCACGGCCAAACCGTTTGAGATATCCAAAATCCGTTTGCAATTAAACAACTTCAATGTGTTCGCAACAAGTTAAAAAAGCTTGGTGTAAATTGGATAAACCCTGTAGGAGTAGTAGTATAAAATTCATAGCCTGTTTTTTCAAAAAATTAACATTCAAACCAAAATAGCTGACTTCCTGTTGGTCGGAGCTAATGAATGTAAATTAGAAAATTGTCCGGCTTGATGAGAATAATATGTGTACCGAGTTTGGTGACTGTAGGAAAAACTAACCCCCCCACTTTTGTCAAAAGGTGGCGCTACTGAGCCCCTCCACCACGCCCATTTCTATGGCTTTGTCCATGTCTACTGGTTGACAATATTGATGTGTGTGTCGAGTTTCATGCAATTTGAAGCATGTTAAGAGCCTCAAAAACACTCAAGAATATTATTACAGTTTGACCTGTTGCCATGGCAACAATATTTCAAATATCAAAAATCCTGTCATAGGTCTACATCTGCTGTGTATTGACATTACACTGATGAAGTTTGAAGCAAATCAGGTAAAAATAAGAGGGTGATCTCAAAACATTTCAAAAAGTGATACACTTCCTGCTGCCAGTTGGTGGCGCTATAACTTTGACTCACAATAGTCACATCCATGTGATCAGACTCCTATAACGAACACACTCGTGAAGTTTCATAAAGATCAATATATGTATTAAGACGTTATAACACATTTCCTGTTTCCTTTTTCTCGCCATAAATTCATTGCCTCGCCACGGCCAAACCGTTCGAGATATCAAAAATCCCCTGGCAATTTTTAATCATCAGTGTCTTGACTTCATGCTGACCGAGTTTGGTGGCGATCGGATTAATCGTCTAGGAGGAGTATATCAAATTCCAGAGCATGCGTTTTTCAAACAACCCTTAATAGCTGACTTCCTGTTGGCGTGGCGATTAACTTAGAGCGCGAAAGTTGTTCGGCCCGATGAGGTCTATATGTGTACCGAGTTTCATACTAATACGTGCAAGCATGTTTAATATATGGACCAAATTTTCAGACTTTTTTCAAGGGGGCGCTGTCGAGCCCCCCTGCCACGCCCGGGTACCAGCCTCTCCGGCGTCCTAATGGCCGCGGATTCCAATGTGTGTGCCAATTTTCAAGAGTTTTTGAGCATGTTAAGGCCCCCAAAAAGCCCCGGAAGACGGAAAAAAAAAAAAAAAAAAAAAAAAAAAAATAATAATAATAATAATAATCCTTAGAAGAACAAGAGGGCCCTGCGCGAATTTTCGCTTGGGCCCTAAATATAGCTGCGAGCAGCGATGGCGGGCCCAAGCCCGGTGGCACCGCCACCCCGGTGGCTTCAGGGCAACTGTGCACAGCGGGCAATAGGCACTTAAAACGGTTAAACATCAAAGGACTATGTCAAATTCACTCCACATTTACTGCACTACAAGGTGCCGCTATAGAGCCCCTCCTCCCTGCCCATTTTCAAAGGATTACATGTGCCAAGTTTTAACATTATACTGATGAATTTTGAAGCAAATCAGGTAAAAATAAGAGGGTGATCTCAATGTATGCTGAAAGTGACACATTTTCTGCTTCCAGTTGGTGGCGCTATGACTTTGAATCACAATAGTCAAATCCATGTGATCAGCCTTGTACAACGAAGACTAAGCCAAAGTTTCATCAAAATCAATTAATGTATGCAGAAGTTATAACACTTTGTTTCCCTTTTCTTGCCATAAATTCGTTGCCTCGCCACGGCCAAACCGTTTGAGATATCCAAAATCCGTTTGCAATTAAACAACTTCAATGTGTTAGCAACAAGTTAAAAAAAGCTTGGTGTAAATTGGATAAACCCTGTAGGAGTAGTAGTATAAAATTCATAGCCTGTTTTTTCAAAAAATTAACATTCAAACCAAAATAGCTGACTTCCTGTTGGTCGGAGCTAATGAATGTAAATTAGAAAATTGTCCGGCTTGATGAGAATAATATGTTTACCGAGTTTGGTGACTGTAGGAAAAACTAACCCCCCACTTTTGTCAAAAGGTGGCGCTACTGAGCCCCTCCACCACGCCCATTTCTATGGCTTTGTCCATGTCTACTGGTTGACAATATTGATGTGTGTGTCGAGTTTCATGCAATTTGAAGCATGTTAAGAGCCTCAAAAACACTCAAGAATATTATTACAGTTTGACCTGTTGCCATGGCAACAATATTTCAAATATCAAAAATCCTGTCATAGGTCTACATCTGCTGTGTATTGACATTACACTGATGAAGTTTGAAGCAAATCAGGTAAAAATAAGAGGGTGATCTCAAAGCATTTTAAAAGTGATACACTTCTTGCTGCCATTTGGTGGCGCTATAACTTTGACTCACAATAGTTACATCCATGTGATCAGACTACTACAACCAACACACTCCTGAAGTTTCATAAACATCAATCAATGTATGCAGAAGTTATAACACATTTCCTGTTTCCCTTTTCTCGCCATAAATTCGTTGCCTCGCCACGGCCAAACCGTTTGAGATATCCAAAATCCGTTTGCAATTAAACAAGTTCAATGTGTTCGCAACAAGTTAAAAAAAGCTTGGTGTAAATTGGATAAACCCTGTAGGAGTAGTAGTATAAAATTCATAGCCTGTTTTTTCAAAAAATTTACATTCAAACCAAAATAGCTGACTTCCTGTTGGTCGGAGCTAATGAATGTAAATTAGAAAATTGTCCGGCTTGATGAGAATAATATGTGTACCGAGTTTGGTGACTGTAGGAAAAACTAACCCCCACTTTTGTCAAAAGGTGGCGCTACTGAGCCCCTCCACCACGCCCATTTCTATGGCTTTGTCCATGTCTACTGGTTGACAATATTGATGTGTGTGTCGAGTTTCATGCAATTTGAAGCATGTTAAGAGCCTCAAAAACACTCAAGAATATTATTACAGTTTGACCTGTTGCCATGGCAACAATATTTCAAATATCAAAAATCCTGTCATAGGTCTACATCTGCTGTGTATTGACATTACACTGATGAAGTTTGAAGCAAATCAGGTAAAAATAAGAGGGTGATCTCAAAACATTTCAAAAAGTGATACACTTCCTGCTGCCAGTTGGTGGCGCTATAACTTTGACTCACAATAGTCACATCCATGTGATCAGACTCCTATAACGAACACACTCGTGAAGTTTCATAAAGATCAATATATGTATTAAGACGTTATAACACATTTCCTGTTTCCTTTTTCTCGCCATAAATTCGTTGCCTCGCCACGGCCAAACCGTTTGAGATATCCAAAATCCGTTTGCAATTAAACAACTTCAATGTGTTCGCAACAAGTTAAAAAAAGCTTGGTGTAAATTGGATAAACCCTGTAGGAGTAGTAGTATAAAATTCATAGCCTGTTTTTTCAAAAAATTTACATTCAAACCAAAATAGCTGACTTCCTGTTGGTCGGAGCTAATGAATGTAAATTAGAAAATTGTCCGGCTTGATGAGAATAATATGTGTACCGAGTTTGGTGACTGTAGGAAAAACTAACCCCCCCACTTTTGTCAAAAGGTGGCGCTACTGAGCCCCTCCACCACGCCCATTTCTATGGCTTTGTCCATGTCTACTGGTTGACAATATTGATGTGTGTGTCGAGTTTCATGCAATTTGAAGCATGTTAAGAGCCTCAAAAACACTCAAGAATATTATTACAGTTTGACCTGTTGCCATGGCAACAATATTTCAAATATCAAAAATCCTGTCATAGGTCTACATCTGCTGTGTATTGACATTACACTGATGAAGTTTGAAGCAAATCAGGTAAAAATAAGAGGGTGATCTCAAAACATTTCAAAAAGTGATACACTTCCTGCTGCCAGTTGGTGGCGCTATAACTTTGACTCACAATAGTCACATCCATGTGATCAGACTCCTATAACGAACACACTCGTGAAGTTTCATAAAGATCAATATATGTATTAAGACGTTATAACACATTTCCTGTTTCCTTTTTCTCGCCATAAATTCGTTGCCTCGCCACGGCCAAACCGTTCGAGATATCAAAAATCCCCTGGCAATTTTTAATCATCAGTGTCTTGACTTCATGCTGACCGAGTTTGGTGGCGATCGGATTAATCGTCTAGGAGGAGTATATCAAATTCCAGAGCATGCGTTTTTCAAACAACCCTTAATAGCTGACTTCCTGTTGGCGTGGCGATTAACTTAGAGCGCGAAAGTTGTTCGGCCCGATGAGGTCTATATGTGTACCGAGTTTCATACTAATACGTGCAAGCATGTTTAATATATGGACCAAATTTTCAGACTTTTTTCAAGGGGGCGCTGTCGAGCCCCCCTGCCACGCCCGGGTACCAGCCTCTCCGGCGTCCTAATGGCCGCGGATTCCAATGTGTGTGCCAATTTTCAAGAGTTTTTGAGCATGTTAAGGCCCCCAAAAAGCCCCGGAAGACGGAAAAAAAAAAAATAAATAAATAAAATAAATAAATAAATAAATATAGCTGCGAGCAGCGATGGCGGGCCCAAGCCCGGTGGCACCGCCACCCCGGTGGCTTCAGGGCAACTGTGCACAGCGGGCAATAGGCACTTAAAACAGTTAAACATCAAAGGACTATGTCAAATTCACTCCACATTTACTGCACTACAAGGTGCCGCTATAGAGCCCCTCCTCCCTGCCCATTTTCAAAGGATTACATGTGCCAAGTTTTAACATTATTCTGATGAATTTTGAAGCAAATCAGGTAAAAATAAGAGGGTGATCTCAATGTATGCTGAAAGTGACACATTTTCTGCTTCCAGTTGGTGGCGCTATGACTTTGAATCACAATAGTCAAATCCATGTGATCAGCCTTGTACAACGAAGACTAAGCCAAAGTTTCATCAAAATCAATTAATGTATGCAGAAGTTATAACACTTTGTTTCCCTTTTCTTGCCATAAATTCGTTGCCTCGCCACGGCCAAACCGTTTGAGATATCCAAAATCCGTTTGCAATTAAACAACTTCAATGTGTTAGCAACAAGTTAAAAAAAGCTTGGTGTAAATTGGATAAACCCTGTAGGAGTAGTAGTATAAAATTCATAGCCTGTTTTTTCAAATAATTAACATTCAAACCAAAATAGCTGACTTCCTGTTGGTCGGAGCTAATGAATGTAAATTAGAAAATTGTCCGGCTTGATGAGAATAATATGTGTACCGAGTTTGGTGACTGTAGGAAAAACTAACCCCCACTTTTGTCAAAAGGTGGCGCTACTGAGCCCCTCCACCACGCCCATTTCTATGGCTTTGTCCATGTCTACTGGTTGACAATATTGATGTGTGTGTCGAGTTTCATGCAATTTGAAGCATGTTAAGAGCCTCAAAAACACTCAAGAATATTATTACAGTTTGACCTGTTGCCATGGCAACAATATTTCAAATATCAAAAATCCTGTCATAGGTCTACATCTGCTGTGTATTGACATTACACTGATGAAGTTTGAAGCAAATCAGGTAAAAATAAGAGGGTGATCTCAAAGCATTTTAAAAGTGATACACTTCTTGCTGCCATTTGGTGGCGCTATAACTTTGACTCACAATAGTTACATCCATGTGATCAGACTACTACAACCAACACACTCCTGAAGTTTCATAAACATCAATCAATGTATGCAGAAGTTATAACACATTTCCTGTTTCCCTTTTCTCGCCATAAATTCGTTGCCTCGCCACGGCCAAACCGTTTGAGATATCCAAAATCCGTTTGCAATTAAACAACTTCAATGTGTTCGCAACAAGTTAAAAAAAGCTTGGTGTAAATTGGATAAACCCTGTAGGAGTAGTAGTATAAAATTCATAGCCTGTTTTTTCAAAAAATTTACATTCAAACCAAAATAGCTGACTTCCTGTTGGTCGGAGCTAATGAATGTAAATTAGAAAATTGTCCGGCTTGATGAGAATAATATGTGTACCGAGTTTGGTGACTGTAGGAAAAACTAACCCCCACTTTTGTCAAAAGGTGGCGCTACTGAGCCCCTCCACCACGCCCATTTCTATGGCTTTGTCCATGTCTACTGGTTGACAATATTGATGTGTGTGTCGAGTTTCATGCAATTTGAAGCATGTTAAGAGCCTCAAAAACACTCAAGAATATTATTACAGTTTGACCTGTTGCCATGGCAACAATATTTCAAATATCAAAAATCCTGTCATAGGTCTACATCTGCTGTGTATTGACATTACACTGATGAAGTTTGAAGCAAATCAGGTAAAAATAAGAGGGTGATCTCAAAACATTTCAAAAAGTGATACACTTCCTGCTGCCAGTTGGTGGCGCTATAACTTTGACTCACAATAGTCACATCCATGTGATCAGACTCCTATAACGAACACACTCGTGAAGTTTCATAAAGATCAATATATGTATTAAGACGTTATAACACATTTCCTGTTTCCTTTTTCTCGCCATAAATTCGTTGCCTCGCCACGGCCAAACCGTTTGAGATATCCAAAATCCGTTTGCAATTAAACAACTTCAATGTGTTCGCAACAAGTTAAAAAAAGCTTGGTGTAAATTGGATAAACCCTGTAGGAGTAGTAGTATAAAATTCATAGCCTGTTTTTTCAAAAAATTTACATTCAAACCAAAATAGCTGACTTCCTGTTGGTCGGAGCTAATGAATGTAAATTAGAAAATTGTCCGGCTTGATGAGAATAATATGTGTACCGAGTTTGGTGACTGTAGGAAAAACTAACCCCCCACTTTTGTCAAAAGGTGGCGCTACTGAGCCCCTCCACCACGCCCATTTCTATGGCTTTGTCCATGTCTACTGGTTGACAATATTGATGTGTGTGTCGAGTTTCATGCAATTTGAAGCATGTTAAGAGCCTCAAAAACACTCAAGAATATTATTACAGTTTGACCTGTTGCCATGGCAACAATATTTCAAATATCAAAAATCCTGTCATAGGTCTACATCTGCTGTGTATTGACATTACACTGATGAAGTTTGAAGCAAATCAGGTAAAAATAAGAGGGTGATCTCAAAACATTTCAAAAAGTGATACACTTCCTGCTGCCAGTTGGTGGCGCTATAACTTTGACTCACAATAGTCACATCCATGTGATCAGACTCCTATAACGAACACACTCGTGAAGTTTCATAAAGATCAATATATGTATTAAGACGTTATAACACATTTCCTGTTTCCTTTTTCTCGCCATAAATTCGTTGCCTCGCCACGGCCAAACCGTTCGAGATATCAAAAATCCCCTGGCAATTTTTAATCATCAGTGTCTTGACTTCATGCTGACCGAGTTTGGTGGCGATCGGATTAATCGTCTAGGAGGAGTATATCAAATTCCAGAGCATGCGTTTTTCAAACAACCCTTAATAGCTGACTTCCTGTTGGCGTGGCGATTAACTTAGAGCGCGAAAGTTGTTCGGCCCGATGAGGTCTATATGTGTACCGAGTTTCATACTAATACGTGCAAGCATGTTTAATATATGGACCAAATTTTCAGACTTTTTTCAAGGGGGCGCTGTCGAGCCCCCCTGCCACGCCCGGGTACCAGCCTCTCCGGCGTCCTAATGGCCGCGGATTCCAATGTGTGTGCCAATTTTCAAGAGTTTTTGAGCATGTTAAGGCCCCCAAAAAGCCCCGGAAGACGGAAAAAAAAAAAATAAATAAATAAAATAAATAAATAAATAAATATAGCTGCGAGCAGCGATGGCGGGCCCAAGCCCGGTGGCACCGCCACCCCGGTGGCTTCAGGGCAACTGTGCACAGCGGGCAATAGGCACTTAAAACAGTTAAACATCAAAGGACTATGTCAAATTCACTCCACATTTACTGCACTACAAGGTGCCGCTATAGAGCCCCTCCTCCCTGCCCATTTTCAAAGGATTACATGTGCCAAGTTTTAACATTATTCTGATGAATTTTGAAGCAAATCAGGTAAAAATAAGAGGGTGATCTCAATGTATGCTGAAAGTGACACATTTTCTGCTTCCAGTTGGTGGCGCTATGACTTTGAATCACAATAGTCAAATCCATGTGATCAGCCTTGTACAACGAAGACTAAGCCAAAGTTTCATCAAAATCAATTAATGTATGCAGAAGTTATAACACTTTGTTTCCCTTTTCTTGCCATAAATTCGTTGCCTCGCCACGGCCAAACCGTTTGAGATATCCAAAATCCGTTTGCAATTAAACAACTTCAATGTGTTAGCAACAAGTTAAAAAAAGCTTGGTGTAAATTGGATAAACCCTGTAGGAGTAGTAGTATAAAATTCATAGCCTGTTTTTTCAAAAAATTAACATTCAAACCAAAATAGCTGACTTCCTGTTGGTCGGAGCTAATGAATGTAAATTAGAAAATTGTCCGGCTTGATGAGAATAATATGTGTACCGAGTTTGGTGACTGTAGGAAAAACTAACCCCCACTTTTGTCAAAAGGTGGCGCTACTGAGCCCCTCCACCACGCCCATTTCTATGGCTTTGTCCATGTCTACTGGTTGACAATATTGATGTGTGTGTCGAGTTTCATGCAATTTGAAGCATGTTAAGAGCCTCAAAAACACTCAAGAATATTATTACAGTTTGACCTGTTGCCATGGCAACAATATTTCAAATATCAAAAATCCTGTCATAGGTCTACATCTGCTGTGTATTGACATTACACTGATGAAGTTTGAAGCAAATCAGGTAAAAATAAGAGGGTGATCTCAAAGCATTTTAAAAGTGATACACTTCTTGCTGCCATTTGGTGGCGCTATAACTTTGACTCACAATAGTTACATCCATGTGATCAGACTACTACAACCAACACACTCCTGAAGTTTCATAAACATCAATCAATGTATGCAGAAGTTATAACACATTTCCTGTTTCCCTTTTCTCGCCATAAATTCGTTGCCTCGCCACGGCCAAACCGTTTGAGATATCCAAAATCCGTTTGCAATTAAACAACTTCAATGTGTTCGCAACAAGTTAAAAAAAGCTTGGTGTAAATTGGATAAACCCTGTAGGAGTAGTAGTATAAAATTCATAGCCTGTTTTTTCAAAAAATTAACATTCAAACCAAAATAGCTGACTTCCTGTTGGTCGGAGCTAATGAATGTAAATTAGAAAATTGTCCGGCTTGATGAGAATAATATGTGTACCGAGTTTGGTGACTGTAGGAAAAACTAACCCCCCACTTTTGTCAAAAGGTGGCGCTACTGAGCCCCTCCACCACGCCCATTTCTATGGCTTTGTCCATGTCTACTGGTTGACAATATTGATGTGTGTGTCGAGTTTCATGCAATTTGAAGCATGTTAAGAGCCTCAAAAACACTCAAGAATATTATTACAGTTTGACCTGTTGCCATGGCAACAATATTTCAAATATCAAAAATCCTGTCATAGGTCTACATCTGCTGTGTATTGACATTACACTGATGAAGTTTGAAGCAAATCAGGTAAAAATAAGAGGGTGATCTCAAAACATTTCAAAAAGTGATACACTTCCTGCTGCCAGTTGGTGGCGCTATAACTTTGACTCACAATAGTCACATCCATGTGATCAGACTCCTATAACGAACACACTCGTGAAGTTTCATAAAGATCAATATATGTATTAAGACGT
Organism: Chanodichthys erythropterus; assembly: GCF_024489055.1. Lineage (NCBI taxonomy): Eukaryota > Metazoa > Chordata > Actinopteri > Cypriniformes > Xenocyprididae > Chanodichthys > Chanodichthys erythropterus. The sequence goes on along the minus strand of NC_090232.1, from coordinate 60,201,916 downwards.
TATAACACATTTCCTGTTTCCTTTTTCTCGCCATAAATTCGTTGCCTCGCCACGGCCAAACCGTTCGAGATATCAAAAATCCCCTGGCAATTTTTAATCATCAGTGTCTTGACTTCATGCTGACCGAGTTTGGTGGCGATCGGATTAATCGTCTAGGAGGAGTATATCAAATTCCAGAGCATGCGTTTTTCAAACAACCCTTAATAGCTGACTTCCTGTTGGCGTGGCGATTAACTTAGAGCGCGAAAGTTGTTCGGCCCGATGAGGTCTATATGTGTACCGAGTTTCATACTAATACGTGCAAGCATGTTTAATATATGGACCAAATTTTCAGACTTTTTTCAAGGGGGCGCTGTCGAGCCCCCCTGCCACGCCCGGGTACCAGCCTCTCCGGCGTCCTAATGGCCGCGGATTCCAATGTGTGTGCCAATTTTCAAGAGTTTTTGAGCATGTTAAGGCCCCCAAAAAGCCCCGGAAGACGGAAAAAAAAAAAAAAAAAAAATAATAATAATAATAATAATAATAAATATAGCTGCGAGCAGCGATGGCGGGCCCAAGCCCGGTGGCACCGCCACCCCGGTGGCTTCAGGGCAACTGTGCACAGCGGGCAATAGGCACTTAAAACGGTTAAACATCAAAGGACTATGTCAAATTCACTCCACATTTACTGCACTACAAGGTGCCGCTATAGAGCCCCTCCTCCCTTCCCATTTTCAAAGGATTACATGTGCCAAGTTTTAACATTATTCTGATGAATTTTGAAGCAAATCAGGTAAAAATAAGAGGGTGATCTCAATGTATGCTGAAAGTGACACATTTTCTGCTTCCAGTTGGTGGCGCTATGACTTTGAATCACAATAGTCAAATCCATGTGATCAGCCTTGTACAATGAAGGCTAAGCCAAAGTTTCATCAAAATCAATTAATGTATGCAGAAGTTATAACACTTTGTTTCCCTTTTCTTGCCATAAATTCGTTGCCTCGCCACGGCCAAACCGTTTGAGATATCCAAAATCCGTTTGCAATTAAACAACTTCAATGTGTTAGCAACAAGTTAAAAAAAGCTTGGTGTAAATTGGATAAACCCTGTAGGAGTAGTAGTATAAAATTCATAGCCTGTTTTTTCAAAAAATTAACATTCAAACCAAAATAGCTGACTTCCTGTTGGTCGGAGCTAATGAATGTAAATTAGAAAATTGTCCGGCTTGATGAGAACAATATGTGTACCGAGTTTGGTGACTGTAGGAAAAACTAACCCCCACTTTTGTCAAAAGGTGGCGCTACTGAGCCCCTCCACCACGCCCATTTCTATGGCTTTGTCCATGTCTACTGGTTGACAATATTGATGTGTGTGTCGAGTTTCATGCAATTTGAAGCATGTTAAGAGCCTCAAAAACACTCAAGAATATTATTACAGTTTGACCTGTTGCCATGGCAACAATATTTCAAATATCAAAAATCCTGTCATAGGTCTACATCTGCTGTGTATTGACATTACACTGATGAAGTTTGAAGCAAATCAGGTAAAAATAAGAGGGTGATCTCAAAGCATTTTAAAAGTGATACACTTCTTGCTGCCATTTGGTGGCGCTATAACTTTGACTCACAATAGTTACATCCATGTGATCAGACTACTACAACCAACACACTCCTGAAGTTTCATAAACATCAATCAATGTATGCAGAAGTTATAACACATTTCCTGTTTCCCTTTTCTCGCCATAAATTCGTTGCCTCGCCACGGCCAAACCGTTTGAGATATCCAAAATCCGTTTGCAATTAAACAACTTCAATGTGTTCGCAACAAGTTAAAAAAAGCTTGGTGTAAATTGGATAAACCCTGTAGGAGTAGTAGTATAAAATTCATAGCCTGTTTTTTCAAAAAATTAACATTCAAACCAAAATAGCTGACTTCCTGTTGGTCAGAGCTAATGAATGTAAATTAGAAAATTGTCCGGCTTGATGAGAATAATATGTGTACCGAGTTTGGTGACTGTAGGAAAAACTAACCCCCCCACTTTTGTCAAAAGGTGGCGCTACTGAGCCCCTCCACCACGCCCATTTCTATGGCTTTGTCCATGTCTACTGGTTGACAATATTGATGTGTGTGTCGAGTTTCATGCAATTTGAAGCATGTTAAGAGCCTCAAAAACACTCAAGAATATTATTACAGTTTGACCTGTTGCTATGGCAACAATATTTCAAATATCAAAAATCCTGTCATAGGTCTACATCTGCTGTGTATTGACATTACACTGATGAAGTTTGAAGCAAATCAGGTAAAAATAAGAGGGTGATCTCAAAACATTTCAAAAAGTGATACACTTCCTGCTGCCAGTTGGTGGCGCTATAACTTTGACTCACAATAGTCACATCCATGTGATCAGACTCCTATAACGAACACACTCGTGAAGTTTCATAAAGATCAATATATGTATTAAGACATTATAACACATTTCCTGTTTCCTTTTTCTCGCCATAAATTCGTTGCCTCGCCACGGCCAAACCGTTCGAGATATCAAAAATCCCCTGGCAATTTTTAATCATCAGTGTCTTGACTTCATGCTGACCGAGTTTGGTGGCGATCGGATTAATCGTCTAGGAGGAGTATATCAAATTCCAGAGCATGCGTTTTTCAAACAACCCTTAATAGCTGACTTCCTGTTGGCGTGGCGATTAACTTAGAGCGCGAAAGTTGTTCGGCCCGATGAGGTCTATATGTGTACCGAGTTTCATACTAATACGTGCAAGCATGTTTAATATATGGACCAAATTTTCAGACTTTTTTCAAGGGGGCGCTGTCGAGCCCCCCTGCCACGCCCGGGTACCAGCCTCTCCGGCGTCCTAATGGCCGCGGATTCCAATGTGTGTGCCAATTTTCAAGAGTTTTTGAGCATGTTAAGGCCCCCAAAAAGCCCCGGAAGACGGAAAAAAAAAAAAAATAAAAAAAAAAATAATAATAAATATAGCTGCGAGCAGCGATGGCGGGCCCAAGCCCGGTGGCACCGCCACCCCGGTGGCTTCAGGGCAACTGTGCACAGCGGGCAATAGGCACTTAAAACGGTTAAACATCAAAGTACTATGTCAAATTCACTCCACATTTACTGCACTACAAGGTGCCGCTATAGAGCCCCTCCTCCCTTCCCATTTTCAAAGGATTACATGTGCCAAGTTTTAACATTATTCTGATGAATTTTGAAGCAAATCAGGTAAAAATAAGAGGGTGATCTCAATGTATGCTGAAAGTGACACATTTTCTGCTTCCAGTTGGTGGCGCTATGACTTTGAATCACAATAGTCAAATCCATGTGATCAGCCTTGTACAACGAAGGCTAAGCCAAAGTTTCATCAAAATCAATTAATGTATGCAGAAGTTATAACACTTTGTTTCCCTTTTCTTGCCATAAATTCGTTGCCTCGCCACGGCCAAACCGTTTGAGATATCCAAAATCCGTTTGCAATTAAACAACTTCAATGTGTTAGCAACAAGTTAAAAATAGCTTGGTGTAAATTGGATAAACCCTGTAGGAGTAGTAGTATAAAATTCATAGCCTGTTTTTTCAAAAAATTAACATTCAAACCAAAATAGCTGACTTCCTGTTGGTCGGAGCTAATGAATGTAAATTAGAAAATTGTCCGGCTTGATGAGAATAATATGTGTACCGAGTTTGGTGACTGTAGGAAAAACTAACCCCCACTTTTGTCAAAAGGTGGCGCTACTGAGCCCCTCCACCACGCCCATTTCTATGGCTTTGTCCATGTCTACTGGTTGACAATATTGATGTGTGTGTCGAGTTTCATGCAATTTGAAGCATGCTAAGAGCCTCAAAAACACTCAAGAATATTATTACAGTTTGACCTGTTGCCATGGCAACAATATTTCAAATATCAAAAATCCTGTCATAGGTCTACATCTGCTGTGTATTGACATTACACTGATGAAGTTTGAAGCAAATCAGGTAAAAATAAGAGGGTGATCTCAAAGCATTTTAAAAGTGATACACTTCTTGCTGCCATTTGGTGGCGCTATAACTTTGACTCACAATAGTTACATCCATGTGATCAGACTACTACAACCAACACACTCCTGAAGTTTCATAAACATCAATCAATGTACGCAGAAGTTATAACACATTTCCTGTTTCCCTTTTCTCGCCATAAATTCGTTGCCTCGCCACGGCCAAACCGTTTGAGATATCCAAAATCCGTTTGCAATTAAACAACTTCAATGTGTTAGCAACAAGTTAAAAAAAGCTTGGTGTAAATTGGATAAACCCTGTAGGAGTAGTAGTATAAAATTCATAGCCTGTTTTTTCAAAAAATTAACATTCAAACCAAAATAGCTGACTTCCTGTTGGTCGGAGCTAATGAATGTAAATTAGAAAATTGTCCGGCTTGATGAGAATAATATGTGTACCGAGTTTCGTGACTGTAGGAAAAACTAACCCCCCCACTTTTGTCAAAAGGTGGCGCTACTGAGCCCCTCCACCACGCCCATTTCTATGGCTTTGTCCATGTCTACTGGTTGACATTATTGATGTGTGTGTCGAGTTTCATGCAATTTGAAGCATGTTAAGAGCCTCAAAAACACTCAAGAATATTATTAGAGTTTGACCTGTTGCCATGGCAACAATATTTCAAATATCAAAAATCCTGTCATAGGTCTACATCTGCTGTGTATTGACATTACACTGATGAAGTTTGAAGCAAATCAGGTAAAATTAAGAGGGTGATCTCAAAGCATTTTAAAAGTGATACACTTCTTGCTGCCATTTGGTGGCGCTATAACTTTGACTCACAATAGTTACATCCATGTGATCAGACTACTACAACCAACACACTCCTGAAGTTTCATAAACATCAATCAATGTATGCAGAAGTTATAACACATTTCCTGTTTCCCTTTTCTCGCCATAAATTCGTTGCCTCGCCACGGCCAAACCGTTTGAGATATCCAAAATCCGTTTGCAATTAAACAACTTCAATGTGTTCGCAACAAGTTAAAAAAAGCTTGGTGTAAATTGGATAAACCCTGTAGGAGTAGTAGTATAAAATTCATAGCCTGTTTTTTCAAAAAATTAACATTCAAACCAAAATAGCTGACTTCCTGTTGGTCGGAGCTAATGAATGTAAATTAGAAAATTGTCCGGCTTGATGAGAATAATATGTGTACCGAGTTTGGTGACTGTAGGAAAAACGAACCCCCCACTTTTGTCAAAAGGTGGCGCTACTGAGCCCCTCCACCACGCCCATTTCTATGGCTTTGTCCATGTCTACTGGTTGACAATATTGATGTGTGTGTCGAGTTTCATGCAATTTGAAGCATGTTAAGAGCCTCAAAAACACTCAAGAATATTATTACAGTTTGACCTGTTGCCATGGCAACAATATTTCAAATATCAAAAATCCTGTCATAGGTCTACATCTGCTGTGTATTGACATTACACTGATGAAGTTTGAAGCAAATCAGGTAAAAATAAGAGGGTGATCTCAAAACATTTCAAAAAGTGATACACTTCCTGCTGCCAGTTGGTGGCGCTATAACTTTGACTCACAATAGTCACATCCATGTGATCAGACTCCTATATCGAACACACTCGTGAAGTTTCATAAAGATCAATATATGTATTAAGACGTTATAACACATTTCCTGTTTCCTTTTTCTCGCCATAAATTCGTTGCCTCGCCACGGCCAAACCGTTCGAGATATCAAAAATCCCCTGGCAATTTTTAATCATCAGTGTCTTGACTTCATGCTGACCGAGTTTGGTGGCGATCGGATTAATCGTCTAGGAGGAGTATATCAAATTCCAGAGCATGCGTTTTTCAAACAACCCTTAATAGCTGACTTCCTGTTGGCGTGGCGATTAACTTAGAGCGCGAAAGTTGTTCGGCCCGATGAGGTCTATATGTGTACCGAGTTTCATACTAATACGTGCAAGCGTGTTTAATATATGGACCAAATTTTCAGACTTTTTTCAAGGGGGCGCTGTCGAGCCCCCCTGCCACGCCCGGGTACCAGCCTCTCCGGCGTCCTAATGGCCGCGGATTCCAATGTGTGTGCCAATTTTCAAGAGTTTTTGAGCATGTTAAGGCCCCCAAAAAGCCCCGGAAGACGGAAAAAAAAATAAAATAAAAAAAAATATAGCTGCGAGCAGCGATGGCGGGCCCAAGCCCGGTGGCACTGCCACCCCGGTGGCTTCAGGGCAACTGTGCACAGCGGGCAATAGGCACTTAAAACGGTTAAACATCAAAGGACTATGTCAAATTCACTCCACATTTAATGCACTACAAGGTGCCGTTATAGAGCCCCTCCTCCCTGCCCATTTTCAAAGGATTACATGTGCCAAGTTTTAACATTATTCTGATGAATTTTGAAGCAAATCAGGTAAAAATAAGAGGGTGATCTCAATGTATGCTGAAAGTGACACATTTTCTGCTTCCAGTTGGTGGCGCTATGACTTTGAATCACAATAGTCAAATCCATGTGATCAGCCTTGTACAACGAAGACTAAGCCAAAGTTTCATCAAAATCAATTAATGTATGCAGAAGTTATAACACTTTGTTTCCCTTTTCTTGCCATAAATTTGTTGCCTCGCCACGGCCAAACCGTTTGAGATATCCAAAATCCGTTTGCAATTAAACAACTTCAATGTGTTAGCAACAAGTTAAAAAAAGCTTGGTGTAAATTGGATAAACCCTGTAGGAGTAGTAGTATAAAATTCATAGCCTGTTTTTTCAAAAAATTAACATTCAAACCAAAATAGCTGACTTCCTGTTGGTCGGAGCTAATGAATGTAAATTAGAAAATTGTCCGGCTTGATGAGAATAATATGTGTACCGAGTTTGGTGACTGTAGGAAAAACTAACCCCCCACTTTTGTCAAAAGGTGGCGCTACTGAGCCCCTCCACCACGCCCATTTCTATGGCTTTGTCCATGTCTACTGGTTGACAATATTGATGTGTGTGTCGAGTTTCATGCAATTTGAAGCATGTTAAGAGCCTCAAAAACACTCAAGAATATTATTACAGTTTGACCTGTTGCCATGGCAACAATATTTCAAATATCAAAAATCCTGTCATAGGTCTACATCTGCTGTGTATTGACATTACACTGATGAAGTTTGAAGCAAATCAGGTAAAAATAAGAGGGTGATCTCAAAACATTTCAAAAAGTGATACACTTCCTGCTGCCAGTTGGTGGCGCTATAACTTTGACTCACAATAGTCACATCCATGTGATCAGACTCCTATAACGAACACACTCGTGAAGTTTCATAAAGATCAATATATGTATTAAGACGTTATAACACATTTCCTGTTTCCTTTTTCTCGCCATAAATTCGTTGCCTCGCCACGGCCAAACCGTTCGAGATATCAAAAATCCCCTGGCAATTTTTAATCATCAGTGTCTTGACTTCATGCTGACCGAGTTTGGTGGCGATCGGATTAATCGTCTAGGAGGAGTATATCAAATTCCAGAGCATGCGTTTTTCAAACAACCCTTAATAGCTGACTTCCTGTTGGCGTGGCGATTAACTTAGAGCGCGAAAGTTGTTCGGCCCGATGAGGTCTATATGTGTACCGAGTTTCATACTAATACGTGCAAGCATGTTTAATATATGGACCAAATTTTCAGACTTTTTTCAAGGGGGCGCTGTCGAGCCCCCCTGCCACGCCCGGGTACCAGCCTCTCCGGCGTCCTAATGGCCGCGGATTCCAATGTGTGTGCCAATTTTCAAGAGTTTTTGAGCATGTTAAGGCCCCCAAAAAGCCCCGGAAGACGGAAAAAAAAAATAAATAAATAAATAAATAAATAAATAATAATAAATATAGCTGCGAGCAGCGATGGCGGGCCCAAGCCCGGTGGCACCGCCACCCCGGTGGCTTCAGGGCAACTGTGCACAGCGGGCAATAGGCACTTAAAACGGTTAAACATCAAAGGACTATGTCAAATTCACTCCACATTTACTGCACTACAAGGTGCCGCTATAGAGCCCCTCCTCCCTGCCCATTTTCAAAGGATTACATGTGCCAAGTTTTAACATTATTCTGATGAATTTTGAAGCAAATCAGGTAAAAATAAGAGGGTGATCTCAATGTATGCTGAAAGTGACACATTTTCTGCTTCCAGTTGGTGGCGCTATGACTTTGAATCACAATAGTCAAATCCATGTGATCAGCCTTGTACAACGAAGACTAAGCCAAAGTTTCATCAAAATCAATTAATGTATGCAGAAGTTATAACACTTTGTTTCCCTTTTCTTGCCATAAATTCGTTGCCTCGCCACGGCCAAACCGTTTGAGATATCCAAAATCCGTTTGCAATTAAACAACTTCAATGTGTTAGCAACAAGTTAAAAAAGCTTGGTGTAAATTGGATAAACCCTGTAGGAGTAGTAGTATAAAATTCATAGCCTGTTTTTTCAAATAATTAACATTCAAACCAAAATAGCTGACTTCCTGTTGGTCGGAGCTAATGAATGTAAATTAGAAAATTGTCCGGCTTGATGAGAATAATATGTGTACCGAGTTTGGTGACTGTAGGAAAAACTAACCCCCACTTTTGTCAAAAGGTGGCGCTACTGAGCCCCTCCACCACGCCCATTTCTATGGCTTTGTCCATGTCTACTGGTTGACAATATTGATGTGTGTGTCGAGTTTCATGCAATTTGAAGCATGTTAAGAGCCTCAAAAACACTCAAGAATATTATTACAGTTTGACCTGTTGCCATGGCAACAATATTTCAAATATCAAAAATCCTGTCATAGGTCTACATCTGCTGTGTATTGACATTACACTGATGAAGTTTGAAGCAAATCAGGTAAAAATAAGAGGGTGATCTCAAAGCATTTTAAAAGTGATACACTTCTTGCTGCCATTTGGTGGCGCTATAACTTTGACTCACAATAGTTACATCCATGTGATCAGACTACTACAACCAACACACTCCTGAAGTTTCATAAACATCAATCAATGTATGCAGAAGTTATAACACATTTCCTGTTTCCCTTTTCTCGCCATAAATTCGTTGCCTCGCCACGGCCAAACCGTTTGAGATATCCAAAATCCGTTTGCAATTAAACAACTTCAATGTGTTCGCAACAAGTTAAAAAAAGCTTGGTGTAAATTGGATAAACCCTGTAGGAGTAGTAGTATAAAATTCATAGCCTGTTTTTTCAAAAAATTAACATTCAAACCAAAATAGCTGACTTCCTGTTGGTCGGAGCTAATGAATGTAAATTAGAAAATTGTCCGGCTTGATGAGAAAAATATGTGTACCGAGTTTGGTGACTGTAGGAAAAACTAACCCCCACTTTTGTCAAAAGGTGGCGCTACTGAGCCCCTCCACCACGCCCATTTCTATGGCTTTGTCCATGTCTACTGGTTGACAATATTGATGTGTGTGTCGAGTTTCATGCAATTTGAAGCATGTTAAGAGCCTCAAAAACACTCAAGGATATTATTACAGTTTGACCTGTTGCCATGGCAACAATATTTCAAATATCAAAAATCCTGTCATAGGTCTACATCTGCTGTGTATTGACATTACACTGATGAAGTTTGAAGCAAATCAGGTAAAAATAAGAGGGTGATCTCAAAACATTTCAAAAAGTGATACACTTCCTGCTGCCAGTTGGTGGCGCTATAACTTTGACTCACAATAGTCACATCCATGTGATCAGACTCCTATAACGAACACACTCGTGAAGTTTCATAAAGATCAATATATGTATTAAGACGTTATAACACATTTCCTGTTTCCTTTTTCTCGCCATAAATTCGTTGCCTCGCCACGGCCAAACCGTTCGAGATATCAAAAATCCCCTGGCAATTTTTAATCATCAGTGTCTTGACTTCATGCTGACCGAGTTTGGTGGCGATCGGATTAATCGTCTAGGAGGAGTATATCAAATTCCAGAGCATGCGTTTTTCAAACAACCCTTAATAGCTGACTTCCTGTTGGCGTGGCGATTAACTTAGAGCGCGAAAGTTGTTCGGCCCGATGAGGTCTATATGTGTACCGAGTTTCATACTAATACGTGCAAGCATGTTTAATATATGGACCAAATTTTCAGACTTTTTTCAAGGGGGCGCTGTCGAGCCCCCCTGCCACGCCCGGGTACCAGCCTCTCCGGCGTCCTAATGGCCGCGGATTCCAATGTGTGTGCCAATTTTCAAGAGTTTTTGAGCATGTTAAGGCCTCCAAAAAGCCCCGGAAGACGGAAAAAAAAAAAAAAAAAAAAAAAATAATAATAATAAATATAGCTGCGAGCAGCGATGGCGGGCCCAAGCCCGGTGGCACCGCCACCCCGGTGGCTTCAGGGCAACTGTGCACAGCGGGCAATAGGCACTTAAAACGGTTAAACATCAAAGGACTATGTCAAATTCACTCCACATTTACTGCACTACAAGGTGCCGTTATAGAGCCCCTCCTCCCTGCCCATTTTCAAAGGATTACATGTGCCAAGTTTTAACATTATTCTGATGAATTTTGAAGCAAATCAGGTAAAAATAAGAGGGTGATCTCAATGTATGCTGAAAGTGACACATTTTCTGCTTCCAGTTGGTGGCGCTATGACTTTGAATCACAATAGTCAAATCCATGTGATCAGCCTTGTACAACGAAGACTAAGCCAAAGTTTCATCAAAATCAATTAATGTATGCAGAAGTTATAACACTTTGTTTCCCTTTTCTTGCCATAAATTCGTTGCCTCGCCACGGCCAAACCGTTTGAGATATCCAAAATCCGTTTGCAATTAAACAACTTCAATGTGTTAGCAACAAGTTAAAAAAAGCTTGGTGTAAATTGGATAAACCCTGTAGGAGTAGTAGAATAAAATTCATAGCCTGTTTTTTCAAAAAATTAACATTCAAACCAAAATAGCTGACTTCCTGTTGGTCGGAGCTAATGAATGTAAATTAGAAAATTGTCCGGCTTGATGAGAATAATATGTGTACCGAGTTTGGTGACTGTAGGAAAAACTAACCCCCCCACTTTTGTCAAAAGGTGGCGCTACTGAGCCCCTCCACCACGCCCATTTCTATGGCTTTGTCCATGTCTACTGGTTGACAATATTGATGTGTGTGTCGAGTTTCATGCAAATTGAAGCATGTTAAGAGCCTCAAAAACACTCAAGAATATTATTACAGTTTGACCTGTCGCCATGGCAACGATATTTCAAATATCAAAAATCCTGTCATAGGTCTACATCTGCTGTGTATTGACATTACACTGATGAAGTTTGAAGCAAATCAGGTAAAAATAAGAGGGTGATCTCAAAGCATTTTAAAAGTGATACACTTCTTGCTGCCATTTGGTGGCGCTATAACTTTGACTCACAATAGTTACATCCATGTGATCAGACTACTACAACCAACACACTCCTGAAGTTTCATAAACATCAATCAATGTATGCAGAAGTTATAACACATTTCCTGTTTCCCTTTTCTCGCCATAAATTCGTTGCCTCGCCACGGCCAAACCGTTTGAGATATCCAAAATCCGTTTGCAATTAAACAACTTCAATGTGTTCGCAACAAGTTAAAAAAAGCTTGGTGTAAATTGGATAAACCCTGTAGGAGTAGTAGTATAAAATTCATAGCCTGTTTTTTCAAAAAATTAACATTCAAACCAAAATAGCTGACTTCCTGTTGGTCGGAGCTAATGAATGTAAATTAGAAAATTGTCCGGCTTGATGAGAATAATATGTGTACCGAGTTTGGTGACTGTAGGAAAAACTAACCCCCACTTTTGTCAAAAGGTGGCGCTACTGAGCCCCTCCACCACGCCCATTTCTATGGCTTTGTCCATGTCTACTGGTTGACAATATTGATGTGTGTGTCGAGTTTCATGCAATTTGAAGCATGTTAAGAGCCTCAAAAACACTCAAGAATATTATTACAGTTTGACCTGTTGCCATGGCAACAATATTTCAAATATCAAAAATCCTGTCATAGGTCTACATCTGCTGTGTATTGACATTACACTGATGAAGTTTGAAGCAAATCAGGTAAAAATAAGAGGGTGATCTCAAAACATTTCAAAAAGTGATACACTTCCTGCTGCCAGTTGGTGGCGCTATAACTTTGACTCACAATAGTCACATCCATGTGATCAGACTCCTATAACGAACACACTCGTGAAGTTTCATAAAGATCAATATATGTATTAAGACGTTATAACACATTTCCTGTTTCCTTTTTCTCGCCATAAATTCGTTGCCTCGCCACGGCCAAACCGTTCGAGATATCAAAAATCCCCTGGCAATTTTTAATCATCAGTGTCTTGACTTCATGCTGACCGAGTTTGGTGGCGATCGGATTAATCGTCTAGGAGGAGTATATCAAATTCCAGAGCATGCGTTTTTCAAACAACCCTTAATAGCTGACTTCCTGTTGGCGTGGCGATTAACTTAGAGCGCGAAAGTTGTTCGGCCCGATGAGGTCTATATGTGTACCGAGTTTCATACTAATACGTGCAAGCATGTTTAATATATGGACCAAATTTTCAGACTTTTTTCAAGGGGGCGCTGTCGAGCCCCCCTGCCACGCCCGGGTACCAGCCTCTCCGGCGTCCTAATGGCCGCGGATTCCAATGTGTGTGCCAATTTTCAAGAGTTTTTGAGCATGTTAAGGCCCCCAAAAAGCCCCGGAAGACGGAAAAAAAATAAAAAAAAAAAAAAAAAAAAAATAATCCTTAGAATAACAAGAGGGCCCTGCGCGAATTTTCGCTTGGGCCCTAAAAAAAAAATTAAAAAAAATAAATAAATATAGCTGCGAGCAGCGATGGCGGGCCCAAGCCCGGTGGCACCGCCACCCCGGTGGCTTCAGGGCAACTGTGCACAGCGGGCAATAGGCACTTAAAACGGTTAAACATCAAAGGACTATGTCAAATTCACTCCACATTTACTGCACTAAAAGGTGCCGCTATAGACCCCTTCCTCCCTGCCCATTTTCAAAGGATTACATGTGCCAAGTTTTAACATTATTCTGATGAATTTTGAAGCAAATCAGGTAAAAATAAGAGGGTGATCTCAATGTATGCTGAAAGTGACACATTTTCTGCTTCCAGTTGGTGGCGCTATGACTTTGAATCACAATACTCAAATCCATGTGATCAGCCTTGTACAACGAAGACTAAGCCAAAGTTTCATCAAAATCAATTAATGTATGCAGAAGTTATAACACTTTGTTTCCCTTTTCTTGCCATAAATTCGTTGCCTCGCCACGGCCAAACCGTTTGAGATATCCAAAATCCGTTTGCAATTAAACAACTTCAATGTGTTAGCAACAAGTTAAAAAAAGCTTGGTGTAAATTGGATAAACCCTGTAGGAGTAGTAGTATAAAATTCATAGCCTGTTTTTTCAAAAAATTAACATTCAAACCAAAATAGCTGACTTCCTGTTGGTCGGAGCTAATGAATGTAAATTAGAAAATTGTCCGGCTTGATGAGAATAATATGTGTACCGAGTTTGGTGTCTGTAGGAAAAACTAACACCCCACTTTTGTCAAAAGGTGGCGCTACTGAGCCCCTCCACCACGCCCATTTCTATGGCTTTGTCCATGTCTACTGGTTGACAATATTGATGTGTGTGTCGAGTTTCATGCAATTTGAAGCATGTTAAGAGCCTCAAAAACACTCAAGAATATTATTACAGTTTGACCTGTTGCCATGGCAACAATATTTCAAATATCAAAAATCCTGTCATAGGTCTACATCTGCTGTGTATTGACATTACACTGATGAAGTTTGAAGCAAATCAGGTAAAAATAAGAGGGTGATCTCAAAGCATTTTAAAAGTGATACACTTCTTGCTGCCATTTGGTGGCGCTATAACTTTGACTCACAATAGTTACATCCATGTGATCAGACTACTACAACCAACACACTCCTGAAGTTTCATAAACATCAATCAATGTATGCAGAAGTTATAACACATTTCCTGTTTCCTTTTTCTCGCCATAAATTCGTTGCCTCGCCACGGCCAAACCGTTTGAGATATCCAAAATCCGTTTGCAATTAAACAACTTCAATGTGTTCGCAACAAGTTAAAAAAGCTTGGTGTAAATTGGATAAACCCTGTAGGAGTAGTAGTATAAAATTCATAGCCTGTTTTTTCAAAAAATTAACATTCAAACCAAAATAGCTGACTTCCTGTTGGTCGGAGCTAATGAATGTAAATTAGAAAATTGTCCGGCTTGATGAGAATAATATGTGTACCGAGTTTGGTGACTGTAGGAAAAACTAACCCCCCCACTTTTGTCAAAAGGTGGCGCTACTGAGCCCCTCCACCACGCCCATTTCTATGGCTTTGTCCATGTCTACTGGTTGACAATATTGATGTGTGTGTCGAGTTTCATGCAATTTGAAGCATGTTAAGAGCCTCAAAAACACTCAAGAATATTATTACAGTTTGACCTGTTGCCATGGCAACAATATTTCAAATATCAAAAATCCTGTCATAGGTCTACATCTGCTGTGTATTGACATTACACTGATGAAGTTTGAAGCAAATCAGGTAAAAATAAGAGGGTGATCTCAAAACATTTCAAAAAGTGATACACTTCCTGCTGCCAGTTGGTGGCGCTATAACTTTGACTCACAATAGTCACATCCATGTGATCAGACTCCTATAACGAACACACTCGTGAAGTTTCATAAAGATCAATATATGTATTAAGACGTTATAACACATTTCCTGTTTCCTTTTTCTCGCCATAAATTCGTTGCCTCGCCACGGCCAAACCGTTCGAGATATCAAAAATCCCCTGGCAATTTTTAATCATCAGTGTCTTGACTTCATGCTGACCGAGTTTGGTGGCGATCGGATTAATCGTCTAGGAGGAGTATATCAAATTCCAGAGCATGCGTTTTTCAAACAACCCTTAATAGCTGACTTCCTGTTGGCGTGGCGATTAACTTAGAGCGCGAAAGTTGTTCGGCCCGATGAGGTCTATATGTGTACCGAGTTTCATACTAATACGTGCAAGCATGTTTAATATATGGACCAAATTTTCAGACTTTTTTCAAGGGGGCGCTGTCGAGCCCCCCTGCCACGCCCGGGTACCAGCCTCTCCGGCGTCCTAATGGCCGCGGATTCCAATGTGTGTGCCAATTTTCAAGAGTTTTTGAGCATGTTAAGGCCCCCAAAAAGCCCCGGAAGACAGAAAAAAAAAAAAAAAAAAAAATAATAATAATCCTTAGAAGAACAAGAGGGCCCTGCGCGAATTTTCGCTTGGGCCCTAATAATCCTTAGAAGAACAAGAGGGCCCTGCGCGAATTTTCGCTTGGGCCCTAATAATCCTTAGAAGAACAAGAGGGCCCTGCGCGAATTTTCGCTTGGGCCCTAAAAAAATATAATAATAATCCTTAGAAGAACAAGAGGGCCCTGCGCGAATTTTCGCTTGGGCCCTAATAATAATAATCCTTAGAAGAACAAGAGGGCCCTGCGCGAATTTTCGCTTGGGCCCTAAATATAGCTGCGAGCAGCGATGGCGGGCCCAAGCCCGGTGGCACCGCCACCCCGGTGGCTTCAGGGCAACTGTGCACAGCGGGCAATAGGCACTTAAAACGGTTAAACATCAAAGGACTATGTCAAATTCACTCCACATTTACTGCACTACAAGGTGCCGTTATAGAGCCCCTCCTCCCTGCCCATTTTCAAAGGATTACATGTGCCAAGTTTTAACATTATTCTGATGAATTTTGAAGCAAATCAGGTAAAAATAAGAGGGTGATCTCAATGTATGCTGAAAGTGACACATTTTCTGCTTCCAGTTGGTGGCGCTATGACTTTGAATCACAATAGTCAAATCCATGTGATCAGCCTTGTACAACGAAGACTAAGCCAAAGTTTCATCAAAATCAATTAATGTATGCAGAAGTTATAACACTTTGTTTCCCTTTTCTCGCCATAAATTCGTTGCCTCGCCACGGCCAAACCGTTTGAGATATCCAAAATCCGTTTGCAATTAAACAACTTCAATGTGTTCGCAACAAGTTAAAAAAAGCTTGGTGTAAATTGGATAAACCCTGTAGGAGTAGTAGTATAAAATTCATAGCCTGTTTTTTCAAAAAATTAACATTCAAACCAAAATAGCTGACTTCCTGTTGGTCGGAGCTAATGAATGTAAATTAGAAAATTGTCCGGCTTGATGAGAATAATATGTGTACCGAGTTTGGTGACTGTAGGAAAAACTAACCCCCACTTTTGTCAAAAGGTGGCGCTACTGAGCCCCTCCACCACGCCCATTTCTATGGCTTTGTCCATGTCTACTGGTTGACAATATTGATGTGTGTGTCGAGTTTCATGCAATTTGAAGCATGTTAAGAGCCTCAAAAACACTCAAGAATATTATTACAGTTTGACCTGTTGCCATGGCAACAATATTTCAAATATCAAAAATCCTGTCATAGGTCTACATCTGCTGTGTATTGACATTACACTGATGAAGTTTGAAGCAAATCAGGTAAAAATAAGAGGGTGATCTCAAAACATTTCAAAAAGTGATACACTTCCTGCTGCCAGTTGGTGGCGCTATAACTTTGACTCACAATAGTCACATCCATGTGATCAGACTCCTATAACGAACACACTCGTGATGTTTCATAAAGATCAATATATGTATTAAGACGTTATAACACATTTCCTGTTTCCTTTTTCTCGCCATAAATTCGTTGCCTCGCCACGGCCAAACCGTTCGAGATATCAAAAATCCCCTGGCAATTTTTAATCATCAGTGTCTTGACTTCATGCTGACCGAGTTTGGTGGCGATCGGATTAATCGTCTAGGAGGAGTATATCAAATTCCAGAGCATGCGTTTTTCAAACAACCCTTAATAGCTGACTTCCTGTTGGCGTGGCGATTAACTTAGAGCGCGAAAGTTGTTCGGCCCGATGAGGTCTATATGTGTACCGAGTTTCATACTAATACGTGCAAGCATGTTTAATATATGGACCAAATTTTCAGACTTTTTTCAAGGGGGCGCTGTCGAGCCCCCCTGCCACGCCCGGGTACCAGCCTCTCCGGCGTCCTAATGGCCGCGGATTCCAATGTGTGTGCCAATTTTCAAGAGTTTTTGAGCATGTTAAGGCCCCCAAAAAGCCCCGGAAGACGGAAAAAAAAAAAAATAAAAAAAAAAAAAAAAAAATAATCCTTAGAAGAACAAGAGGGCCCTGCGCGAATTTTCGCTTGGGCCCTAAAAAAAAAATTAAAAAAAATAAATAAATATAACTGCGAGCAGCGATGGCGGGCCCAAGCCCGGTGGCACCGCCACCCCGGTGGCTTCAGGGCAACTGTGCACAGCGGGCAATAGGCACTTAAAACGGTTAAACATCAAAGGACTATGTCAAATTCACTCCACATTTACTGCACTACAAGGTGCCGCTATAGAGCCCCTCCTCCCTGCCCATTTTCAAAGGATTACATGTGCCAAGTTTTAACATTATTCTGATGAATTTTGAAGCAAATCAGGTAAAAATAAGAGGGTGATCTCAATGTATGCTGAAAGTGACACATTTTCTGCTTCCAGTTGGTGGCGCTATGACTTTGAATCACAATAGTCAAATCCATGTGATCAGCCTTGTACAACGAAGACTAAGCCAAAGTTTCATCAAAATCAATTAATGTATGCAGAAGTTATAACACTTTGTTTCCCTTTTCTTGCCATAAATTCGTTGCCTCGCCACGGCCAAACCGTTTGAGATATCCAAAATCCGTTTGCAATTAAACAACTTCAATGTGTTAGCAACAAGTTAAAAAAAGCTTGGTGTAAATTGGATAAACCCTGTAGGAGTAGTAGTATAAAATTCATAGCCTGTTTTTTCAAAAAATTAACATTCAAACCAAAATAGCTGACTTCCTGTTGGTCGGAGCTAATGAATGTAAATTAGAAAATTGTCCGGCTTGATGAGAGTAATATGTGTACCGAGTTTGGTGACTGTAGGAAAAACTAACCCCCACTTTTGTCAAAAGGTGGCGCTACTGAGCCCCTCCACCACGCCCATTTCTATGGCTTTGTCCATGTCTACTGGTTGACAATATTGATGTGTGTGTCGAGTTTCATGCAATTTGAAGCATGTTAAGAGCCTCAAAAACACTCAAGAATATTATTACAGTTTGACCTGTTGCCATGGCAACAATATTTCAAATATCAAAAATCCTGTCATAGGTCTACATCTGCTGTGTATTGACATTACACTGATGAAGTTTGAAGCAAATCAGGTAAAAATAAGAGGGTGATCTCAAAGCATTTTAAAAGTGATACACTTCTTGCTGCCATTTGGTGGCGCTATAACTTTGACTCACAATAGTTACATCCATGTGATCAGACTACTACAACCAACACACTCCTGAAGTTTCATAAACATCAATCAATGTATGCAGAAGTTATAACACATTTCCTGTTTCCCTTTTCTCGCCATAAATTCGTTGCCTCGCCACGGCCAAACCGTTTGAGATATCCAAAATCCGTTTGCAATTAAACAACTTCAATGTGTTCGCAACAAGTTAAAAAAAGCTTGGTGTAAATTGGATAAACCCTGTAGGAGTAGTAGTATAAAATTCATAGCCTGTTTTTTCAAAAAATTAACATTCAAACCAAAATAGCTGACTTCCTGTTGGTCGGAGCTAATGAATGTAAATTAGAAAATTGTCCGGCTTGATGAGAATAATATATGTACCGAGTTTGGTGACTGTAGGAAAAACTAACCCCCCCACTTTTGTCAAAAGGTGGCGCTACTGAGCCCCTCCACCACGCCCATTTCTATGGCTTTGTCCATGTCTACTGGTTGACAATATTGATGTGTGTGTCGAGTTTCATGCAATTTGAAGCATGTTAAGAGCCTCAAAAACACTCAAGAATATTATTACAGTTTGACCTGTTGCCATGGCAACAATATTTCAAATATCAAAAATCCTGTCATAGGTCTACATCTGCTGTGTATTGACATTACACTGATGAAGTTTGAAGCAAATCAGGTAAAAATAAGAGGGTGATCTCAAAACATTTCAAAAAGTGATACACTTCCTGCTGCCAGTTGGTGGCGCTATAACTTTGACTCACAATAGTCACATCCATGTGATCAGACTCCTATAACGAACACACTCGTGAAGTTTCATAAAGATCAATATATGTATTAAGACGTTATAACACATTTCCTGTTTCCTTTTTCTCGCCATAAATTCGTTGCCTCGCCACGGCCAAACCGTTCGAGATATCAAAAATCCCCTGGCAATTTTTAATCATCAGTGTCTTGACTTCATGCTGACCGAGTTTGGTGGCGATCGGATTAATCGTCTAGGAGGAGTATATCAAATTCCAGAGCATGCGTTTTTCAAACAACCCTTAATAGCTGACTTCCTGTTGGCGTGGCGATTAACTTAGAGCGCGAAAGTTGTTCGGCCCGATGAGGTCTATATGTGTACCGAGTTTCATACTAATACGTGCAAGCATGTTTAATATATGGACCAAATTTTCAGACTTTTTTCAAGGGGGCGCTGTCGAGCCCCCCTGCCACGCCCGGGTACCAGCCTCTCCGGCGTCCTAATGGCCGCGGATTCCAATGTGTGTGCCAATTTTCAAGAGTTTTTGAGCATGTTAAGGCCCCCAAAAAGCCCCGGAAGACGGAAAAAAAAAAAAATTAAAAAAAATAAAATAAAATAAATATAGCTGCGAGCAGCGATGGCGGGCCCAAGCCCGGTGGCACCGCCACCCCGGTGGCTTCAGGGCAACTGTGCACAGCGGGCAATAGGCACTTAAAACGGTTAAACATCAAAGGACTATGTCAAATTCACTCCACATTTACTGCACTACAAGGTGCCGCTATAGACCCCTTCCTCCCTGCCCATTTTCAAAGGATTACATGTGCCAAGTTTTAACATTATTCTGATGAATTTTGAAGCAAATCAGGTAAAAATAAGAGGGTGATCTCAATGTATGCTGAAAGTGACACATTTTCTGCTTCCAGTTGGTGGCGCTATGACTTTGAATCACAATAGTCAAATCCATGTGATCAGCCTTGTACAACGAAGACTAAGCCAAAGTTTCATCAAAATCAATTAATGTATGCAGAAGTTATAACACTTTGTTTCCCTTTTCTTGCCATAAATTCGTTGCCTCGCCACGGCCAAACCGTTTGAGATATCCAAAATCCGTTTGCAATTAAACAACTTCAATGTGTTAGCAACAAGTTAAAAAAAGCTTGGTGTAAATTGGATAAACCCTGTAGGAGTAGTAGTATAAAATTCATAGCCTGTTTTTTCAAAAAATTAACATTCAAACCAAAATAGCTGACTTCCTGTTGGTCGGAGCTAATGAATGTAAATTAGAAAATTGTCCGGCTTGATGAGAATAATATGTGTACCGAGTTTGGTGACTGTAGGAAAAACTAACCCCCACTTTTGTCAAAAGGTGGCGCTACTGAGCCCCTCCACCACGCCCATTTCTATGGCTTTGTCCATGTCTACTGGTTGACAATATTGATGTGTGTGTCGAGTTTCATGCAATTTGAAGCATGTTAAGAGCCTCAAAAACACTCAAGAATATTATTACAGTTTGACCTGTTGCCATGGCAACAATATTTCAAATATCAAAAATCCTGTCATAGGTCTACATCTGCTGTGTATTGACATTACACTGATGAAGTTTGAAGCAAATCAGGTAAAAATAAGAGGGTGATCTCAAAGCATTTTAAAAGTGATACACTTCTTGCTGCCATTTGGTGGCGCTATAACTTTGACTCACAATAGTTACATCCATGTGATCAGACTACTACAACCAACACACTCCTGAAGTTTCATAAACATCAATCAATGTATGCAGAAGTTATAACACATTTCCTGTTTCCCTTTTCTCGCCATAAATTCGTTGCCTCGCCACGGCCAAACCGTTTGAGATATCCAAAATCCGTTTGCAATTAAACAACTTCAATGTGTTCGCAACAAGTTAAAAAAGCTTGGTGTAAATTGGATAAACCCTGTAGGAGTAGTAGTATAAAATTCATAGCCTGTTTTTTCAAAAAATTAACATTCAAACCAAAATAGCTGACTTCCTGTTGGTCGGAGCTAATGAATGTAAATTAGAAAATTGTCCGGCTTGATGAGAATAATATGTGTACCGAGTTTGGTGACTGTAGGAAAAACTAACCCCCCACTTTTGTCAAAAGGTGGCGCTACTGAGCCCCTCCACCACGCCCATTTCTATGGCTTTGTCCATGTCTACTGGTTGACAATATTGATGTGTGTGTCGAGTTTCATGCAATTTGAAGCATGTTAAGAGCCTCAAAAACACTCAAGAATATTATTACAGTTTGACCTGTTGCCATGGCAACAATATTTCAAATATCAAAAATCCTGTCATAGGTCTACATCTGCTGTGTATTGACATTACACTGATGAAGTTTGAAGCAAATCAGGTAAAAATAAGAGGGTGATCTCAAAACATTTCAAAAAGTGATACACTTCCTGCTGCCAGTTGGTGGCGCTATAACTTTGACTCACAATAGTCACATCCATGTGATCAGACTCCTATAACAAACACACTCGTGAAGTTTCATAAAGATCAATATATGTATTAAGACGTTATAACACATTTCCTGTTTCCTTTTTCTCGCCATAAATTCGTTGCCTCGCCACGGCCAAACCGTTCGAGATATCAAAAATCCCCTGGCAATTTTTAATCATCAGTGTCTTGACTTCATGCTGACCGAGTTTGGTGGCGATCGGATTAATCGTCTAGGAGGAGTATATCAAATTCCAGAGCATGCGTTTTTCAAACAACCCTTAATAGCTGACTTCCTGTTGGCGTGGCGATTAACTTAGAGCGCGAAAGTTGTTCGGCCCGATGAGGTCTATATGTGTACCGAGTTTCATACTAATACGTGCAAGCATGTTTAATATATGGACCAAATTTTCAGACTTTTTTCAAGGGGGCGCTGTCGAGCCCCCCTGCCACGCCCGGGTACCAGCCTCTCCGGCGTCCTAATGGCCGCGGATTCCAATGTGTGTGCCAATTTTCAAGAGTTTTTGAGCATGTTAAGGCCCCCAAAAAGCCCCGGAAGACGGAAAAAAAATAAAAAAATAAAAATAAAAAAAAATAATAATAATCCTTAGAAGAACAAGAGGGCCCTGCGCGAATTTTCGCTTGGGCCCTAATAAATAAATAAATAAATATAGCTGCGAGCAGCGATGGCGGGCCCAAGCCCGGTGGCACCGCCACCCCGGTGGCTTCAGGGCAACTGTGCACGGCGGGCAATAGGCACTTAAAACGGTTAAACATCAAAGGACTATGTCAAATTCACTCCACATTTACTGCACTACAAGGTGCCGTTATAGAGCCCCTCCTCCCTGCCCATTTTCAAAGGATTACATGTGCCAAGTTTTAACATTATTCTGATGAATTTTGAAGCAAATCAGGTAAAAATAAGAGGGTGATCTCAATGTATGCTGAAAGTGACACATTTTCTGCTTCCAGTTGGTGGCGCTATGACTTTGAATCACAATAGTCAAATCCATGTGATCAGCCTTGTACAACGAAGACTAAGCCAAAGTTTCATCAAAATCAATTAATGTATGCAGAAGTTATAACACTTTGTTTCCCTTTTCTTGCCATAAATTCGTTGCCTCGCCACGGCCAAACCGTTTGAGATATCCAAAATCCGTTTGCAATTAAACAACTTCAATGTGTTAGCAACAAGTTAAAAAAAGCTTGGTGTAAATTGGATAAACCCTGTAGGAGTAGTAGTATAAAATTCATAGCCTGTTTTTTCAAAAAATTAACATTCAAACCAAAATAGCTGACTTCCTGTTGGTCGGAGCTAATGAATGTAAATTAGAAAATTGTCCGGCTTGATGAGAATAATATGTGTACGGAGTTTGGTGACTGTAGGAAAAACTAACCCCCCCACTTTTGTCAAAAGGTGGCGCTACTGAGCCCCTCCACCACGCCCATTTCTATGGCTTTGTCCATGTCTACTGGTTGACAATATTGATGTGTGTGTCGAGTTTCATGCAATTTGAAGCATGTTAAGAGCCTCAAAAACACTCAAGAATATTATTACAGTTTGACCTGTTGCCATGGCAACAATATTTCAAATATCAAAAATCCTGTCATAGGTCTACATCTGCTGTGTATTGACATTACACTGATGAAGTTTGAAGCAAATCAGGTAAAAATAAGAGGGCGATCTCAAAGCATTTTAAAAGTGATACACTTCTTGCTGCCAGTTGGTGGCGCTATAACTTTGACTCACAATAGTTACATCCATGTGATCAGACTACTACAACCAACACACTCCTGAAGTTTCATAAACATCAATCAATGTATGCAGAAGTTATAACACATTTCCTGTTTCCCTTTTCTCGCCATAAATTCGTTGCCTCGCCACGGCCAAACCGTTTGAGATATCCAAAATCCGTTTGCAATTAAACAACTTCAATGTGTTCGCAACAAGTTAAAAAAAGCTTGGTGTAAATTGGATAAACCCTGTAGGAGTAGTAGTATAAAATTCATAGCCTGTTTTTTCAAAAAATTAACATTCAAACCAAAATAGCTGACTTCCTGTTGGTCGGAGCTAATGAATGTAAATTAGAAAATTGTCCGGCTTGATGAGAATAATATGTGTACCGAGTTTGGTGACTGTAGGAAAAACTAACCCCCCCACTTTTGTCAAAAGGTGGCGCTACTGAGCCCCTCCACCACGCCCATTTCTATGGCTTTGTCCATGTCTACTGGTTGACAATATTGATGTGTGTGTCGAGTTTCATGCAATTTGAAGCATGTTAAGAGCCTCAAAAACACTCAAGAATATTATTACAGTTTGACCTGTTGCCATGGCAACAATATTTCAAATATCAAAAATCCTGTCATAG
This sequence comes from Chanodichthys erythropterus, assembly GCF_024489055.1. Classification (NCBI taxonomy): domain Eukaryota; kingdom Metazoa; phylum Chordata; class Actinopteri; order Cypriniformes; family Xenocyprididae; genus Chanodichthys; species Chanodichthys erythropterus. The sequence continues at coordinate 60,178,039 of NC_090232.1, read as the reverse complement.
GTCTACATCTGCTGTGTATTGACATTACACTGATGAAGTTTGAAGCAAATCAGGTAAAAATAAGAGGGTGATCTCAAAACATTTCAAAAAGTGATACACTTCCTGCTGCCAGTTGGTGGCGCTATAACTTTGACTCACAATAGTCACATCCATGTGATCAGACTCCTATATCGAACACACTCGTGAAGTTTCATAAAGATCAATATATGTATTAAGACGTTATAACACATTTCCTGTTTCCTCTTTCTCGCCATAAATTCGTTGCCTCGCCACGGCCAAACCGTTCGAGATATCAAAAATCCCCTGGCAATTTTTAATCATCAGTGTCTTGACTTCATGCTGACCAAGTTTGGTGGCGATCGGATTAATCGTCTAGGAGGAGTATATCAAATTCCAGAGCATGCGTTTTTCAAACAACCCTTAATAGCTGACTTCCTGTTGGCGTGGCGATTAACTTAGAGCGCGAAAGTTGTTCGGCCCGATGAGGTCTATATGTGTACCGAGTTTCATACTAATACGTGCAAGCATGTTTAATATATGGACCAAATTTTCAGACTTTTTTCAAGGGGGCGCTGTCGAGCCCCCCTGCCACGCCCGGGTACCAGCCTCTCCGGCGTCCTAATGGCCGCGGATTCCAATGTGTGTGCCAATTTTCAAGAGTTTTACAAGAGGGCCCTGCGCGAATTTTCGCTTGGGCCCTAATAATCCTTAGAAGAACAAGAGGGCCCTGCGCGAATTTTCGCTTGGGCCCTAAAAATAATAATCCTTAGAAGAACAAGAGGGCCCTGCGCAAATTTTCGCTTGGGCCCTAATAATAATCCTTAGAAGAACAAGAGGGCCCTGCGCGCTTAATTCGCTTGGGCCCTAATGATCTCTCATGGTAAACAAAATACCTCGATTACATTTAATGTTTAATCATTTAATACCAATCACATTGAAGAAAAAATGTTCTGTGATTTCAGGAGTGAACAAATCTACAACACCGGAGGGGGAAGAGCTGCTGACAGGAGTAACTTTAGGAAACTCAGGTGAACTGAGAAAGCTCATGGAATAACTTCATACGCATTTTTTCCACAAAGGGTAACACTTTAGTATGGGGAACAATTCTCACTTTAAACTAGTTGCTTATTAGCTTTCATATTGGCTGTTATTACAGATATCAATGCCTTATTCTGCATGACCTTTTTCTACAACATCCCTAAATCCCACCTGATATCCACCCTTAACCCCTTAACTGTCACCGTCCCACAGGTGGGACGTTTGCCATTACATATTTAAAACAGTAATATTCTATACTAAACCTAAACGAATCTTGAAACACTATATATCATTTGAAAGCTTAGAATCTCTAGTTTACATATTTGGTGACTGATTTCCAAAATAAATTACATAGGAGCAGTAATTTATCAATTTGCAACAAGCATATTTTCATACTCATAAGGCATGTTCAGACCTTTATTTTGAAATTGCAATGAACATGAAAAATCATTAAAGATTGGTTGAAACATGTTTGTTTTCATGCCAAGAGTTCAAAAGATAACATCCATTCAATTTTTTGAGGAAAAAAAGGTCTGAAAATGTTTTTAATAGGAAAAAAAATACATTTATGATTGTGGCGCCGGTCTATAACCTAGGCCTACATACATGTTATTTTTATGTTTATTAGAGGCTGAATTCATATCAAATTCTGCCAAAATTCCCATACTACTTCTATATAGGATATCTACTTCATAAATTGTATGAAAATAATGGAAATATATGGTTCAGATCACTCAAACCATATATGGAAATGGAGGCGCCTTTATATGGTCAGTAATGGAGCTTGGATGTCATCTAGTGAAAAAGTGTGGTACTGCGCCCAAACAAAATCTTACTGAAAGCTCATTTTTTGAGATATCAACCTGAAATTTGGAACACAACTTGTTCAGATTTTTGGCTTTGATTTCCTTGCAGCTTTAGAGTAAAACTTGTTTTGTAAAATATATATTTTATGTAAAATATAAAATATAATATTTTTACATTTTACATTTTCATAAACATAAACTTCTATAACTTTTTTTCTGTTTCACTTACATAAGTTTTTTCACATCTACGATAATCTGCCAAATTTCATCTTTAAAACAAGACCAGCCTTTTGTCTATACTCCAAAGTATTCTTGAATTACAACCATTTAAGTTTGGATAGTGCATTTTCTTGTCTAAAAAAAAAAAGTGGGGGTGACAGTTAAGGGGTTGCTGTAACTACCTTACGGTATATTAATAAGCAGTATATTAAGAGTTTGAGGCAAGAGTTAATAGTAAATATGTTTCCCATTCCAAAGTGTTGCCCCACAAAATATTTTGCCTATATCACCATGCATGTTATTTTCTTTTGCAAAATTATTTTTTAATATTACAGTTTGTAAGTAACACAATATATATATATAAAATATATAAAATGAAGTAAGCCAAAAACATTTATTCGTTTATTCTACTTTCTCTTACCTGCATTTCACCTTTGTTGTAGCTGGTTTGATTCTAATGAACCTGCCATTATATAGGCTCTGTGATAAACTGTTTATGTTTCTAGATTCTTCCATGCTGATGGCCTGCACTCCTGTCCAAGAAAATCTCAGGTTAAAAACCATATAACCAGTAAGCAAATCCTCAAACATACACTACTGTTCAAAAGTTTGGGGTCTGTAAGATTTTTGTTTGTTTTTGGAAAAAAAAAATTAAAAAAAATCACATTTTAAAATCATTAAAGGGTTAGTAGTGCACTCAAAAATGAAAATAACGTAATTAATTACTCACCCTCATGTCGTTCCACACCCGCAAGATCTTCATTAATCTTCAGAACACAAATTAAGATATTTTTGTTGAAATCCAATGGCTCAGTGAGGCCTGCATAGACAGCAGTGACATTTCCTCTTTCAAGATCCATTAATGTACTAAAAACATATTTAAAACAGTTCATGTGAGTACAGTGGTTCAATATTAATATTATAAACGACGAGAATATTTTTGGTGTGCCAAAAAACAAAATAACGACTTATATAGTGTTGTGGAAATTTTAAATTTTCATATGCTTTTTACCTGTATTCTTGTGAAATATGATGCTTATGGAACATGATATGATGTTGGCTTAAGTAGTAATGTTTAACATAGTGTTAACATAGAAGTTGGAAATAGAAAGAGCAAGATATGGTATGGGGAAATGCAAGATGTATGTTTAAAACATGTCTGTGCTAACAATGTGTGGAAAGTTACAGCCACTAAGGGATGTTCCAAATATGGTAAAAGGACAGAGGCTTCGGCTTTGGAGGTTAGAGATATAAAAGTGAGGGGAAGCTTTCGTTCTTGGTCTTACACTCTGCAGCTACTTGTGTTTCTGTATGACCTGTCTGACCTTTCTTGCAAGAAATAAAAGCTTTAAAGACAATTGGACGTGTTTGTCTCTTATGCAGTAGAGTCGGAGTTGATTTTTGCCACAACAATAGTGATGGCCGATTTCAAAACACTGCTTCAGGAAGCTTCGGAGCGTTATGAATCAGCGTATCAAATCATGTTTCGGATCGTGTCAAACTGCTGAAATCACGTGACTTTGTCGCTTCGAACCGCTGATTTGATACGCTGATTCATAATACTCTGATGCTTCCTGAAGCAGTGTTTTGAAATCGGCCATCACTATATAAGTCGTTATTTTGTTTTTTTGGCGCACCAAAAATATTCTCGTGGCTTTATAATATTAATATTGAACCACTGTACTCACATGAACTGTTTTAAATATGTTTTTAGTACATTAATGGATCTTGAAAGAGGAAATGTCATTGCTGGCTATGCAGGCCTCACTGAGCCATCGGATTTCAACAAAAATATCTTAATTTGTGTTCAGAAGATGAATGAAGGTCTTACGGGTGTGGAACGACATGAGGGTGAGTAATTAATGACATTATTTTTATTTTTGGATGAACTAACCCTTTAACCCCTGGTTGTTTCAGTGAGAGTGTCTGTGAAAAAAGCCCTTAGCATAAAATAATCAGCAAAATGAGATGAGGTGACAAATAATGTTTTAGTGGTTGTAGTTATGATAAACTATTATGATAACAGGATGTTATGGTCATTAATATATTTTCTCTAGGTCTTTTTTGAGTTATTTATTTATACGTATTTTTTACTGATACATTCTTAAATACGTTTTACTAAATATTTGGTAACTCTTTACAAGAAGTTTAATTTGTTAAACATTAGTTAATGTATTAACTAACATGAACTAACTAGCAATACATTTGTTGCTGTATTTACTAATCTTTGTTAATGTTAGTTAATGAAAATACAGTTGTTAATTGTTTGTTCATGTTAGTTCACAGTGCTTTAAATAATGTTAACAAGATTTTAATAATGTATAAGTATCTAATGTTAACTAATGGACCTTATTGTAAAGTGTTACCAAATACAGCTATGGAAAAAATTAAGAGACCACTTAACATTGATTTCTGAACTTGGAGTGGTCTCTTAATTTTTTCCATAGCTGTACTTAAATACTTTAAATGCTGACTGGTTCAGGGGGTCGACAACTTTAGGCATTCAAGTTATTTTTCACATAAATCTGGTCAGCTTACACACTGCTCATACTCAGCCTCTACAATGTTTGAATTAAATCACCAATACAATATCAGGGAGTAAAGATGTCATTAGAGTTCTTACAATTATGGCTGTGATCTTGTTACCAGATGAGATGTGATCGCCAGCTTTTGGCGCTGAGATTCTTCAGGACGTGGCCCTGATGCCATGAAGATGGTGAGTTTCCCCAATAGCTGCAACTACTGAGATCAAGAGACTGGTCACAACTTCAATCTGTATTAGTCTATTTTGATAGGTATATATGTAATGTGTCTTTTCTTTTTCATTACAGCCCATCACTGACAGGCTTTCCTCTGTAAACCATCATATTTATCCAAATGAGGTTTGTAAATGCATGAATTCTTTATATTTTACATTAATCATTAATTTTGAATAAAAATTACTTGTAGAAGAAAATGTGACAAGGCCTCTCACAAAATGCCATATTAAAGGAATATTCAGAGTGCAAGTCAAAACTGCTTCTTTTGGGCAATATTATGCTACAAATATCGTCTATTGAGCTAAAGTTAAATTGAACCTGGAAAGGTGATCTATGTTACCAGATGCGATACTTAGTAATGGGCATGTACAATGGATTTTGAACTCTACTATTTTTATTGCAGGGTCTCTGGGATCCCCAGCTGAAGGCATGAAGACATCAGATCTTGGCCTGGACAGATGTACCAACAGTACACCACACCGACCTCTGCTTTTGCATGGATGGCTGATTACTACCATGTTCTGAGAGGGTATTACTATAGCAAAACTGAGCACCTGTGACACTGGGATTTCTAGTTGTAAAGAATAATCACACAATGTTTTAGACGTTGCAAACCTTTCTCTCTCTTTCTCTTTTAACCTTAAGTTAAACCTTTTCAAATTCTTTTCTGGTGGTGCACAAGTCCTATTCTACGAAACAGAAATTAAGATATTCATATGCTCACATTTAGGCTGCGGACACATTACTTTGAGCATGTGAAATTTCTTCGGACACTGCAACTGGCGTGATATGACGTCTGCAGAGTCTTTTTATAAACATGAATTCAACATTTAACAAATAGTATTCAAAATATAAAAATATACAGTCTACTCGACTTTACTACTTTTTTTTTTTTTTAATTTAGCCATTAGGTCACACCTTCTTGTAGTGATTTTGTACTCTTTACACATAGTCGTGTGATGTGAATTTGCAGGTCAGAGTTCCAAACCAAACTTTTTGCAGTGACTTTACTGAAATATTCTCTACAGATTCCACTGTCACAGGAGCTCAGTTTTGCTACAATAATACTATATATTATACAGCACGTGCATAATTTGAGACGATATCCTGATTAAATTTCCAGTCTCATTTTACCAATGACAAACCACGTCTATCTTATTAACTACTGTTCATTTTGTGTATAATCAATATATAAACAAATGATATTTAATTGTTAACGAGGGATTGGCTGGACCCTGCTGACAGTATTTCTCGTCCAATGGTCATACTTTAATTTTCCAGTTTCTCTAGTATTGCATCCTTCTCATGGGCATTTAATGATTTTTCAGTGTGGGTTAAACCTCTTTTTTTGACCCATAATGTATTTTTTTTTTAAATAGTTTTGTCTATGATATTGAAATTGTGGGTTACATCTTTGTCACCTTTTTCACCCAAGGAGTTTACATTCCTGGCAATACAAGAGCGAGGAACTTACATTTTAATTACAAAGGAAAACCAATTCATCTGCTATATTCTTCTGTCCTCCGTTTTCACAGGTAAGATTTCTTTATAAACCATCTACTCACCCATATGTCTTATTTTTGTGGAACACAAAAGGAGAGAGTCACAGTCTCAGTCACCATTAGAAAAGAAACTGTGATAGTGAATTATGACTGAGACTGTCAGTCTCTTGATGTTCTTCCTTACATTTCCTTTTGTGCTCCAATAAAAATAACATGTACAAAAGAACATGACCAGTTTTGTTCATGAGTAAATATTGTTTTTAATTTTTTAACTTGAGACTGTTAAGCCTGTAATTTTCATGTAATCCTCTGTATTTGAATGTAAATGCCTTCTCTATTAGTCATATTGACGGTTTGTATAGGAGGATGTATGCTGTAAACATGCAGGCTATATGTAACTGTATTTTGTAAATATTAAAACATGTCATGTGTGATTATTACATAAGTATGCTCATTTATCTATTAGTATTAAGTATTTGAGATTTTTAAAAACGAAAATGTGTTAACTGTAAAACTTTAGCCCAACTGAAAACAGCATCGTTTCAGCATAAGGTAAGCAAACGATCCGCGTCGATTTTCTCGTCGTTGGCCTTTGATGTCGTGAGAAACATCGATTCTAGGTTGATTCTGTGTGCTATCTCGGTGTAGCCTGAAAGGTTCAGCCTAAATAAATAAAGGCCATATAAAGCCCCTTTACAGCGGCCAGTATTTACAGCTTTGTATCGTCCACGCATCGGCCAGAGAGCATTCGCGATCAGAGGCCGACGTCTCGGCGACATTTTCCCGATGAGCAAACGCTCCGTGAGCTACGTCCCGGCGATAGAACTTTGTCCATCGAGACAACATCGGCCTGACGTATGTGTGTTATGGGCAACGTCGTCAGTACGATCTCCTAACGTTATAAGAAAACCAAGGACGTTCCAGATATACGTACTCTATTCGTAATAGGCTATAATGGTCATTCCATTACTGGCAACGTTACAGCAACGTCATGTGCTGGTAATTTCATTACCATCATTTACGCGTTCTTTATATGTTATTATTACCAGAACTTGCCATTTAAAATGTGTAATTAAACGTCAGACACAAGACTGTCCCTTAAGAAAAAAAAAATGTTTCTTTTCACCAAGTCAGAATATGATTGCGCACAGTATGTTGACAAGAGAGTAAAGTTAATTTTTTTGAGAGAAGAATTTACCCAGCTAACAAAAAAAGGTCCCCAGGACGTCCCCTGAATGGCCTGTGCGAACGTCCCCCGAACGTCCATGTGTAGGGTCCTCTGGCTGTCCCGGGGACGTCCGCAAAGACGTCCTCCGGACGTTCACGGGGACGTTCACAGGACGTTCAGCGGCCATTCGGGACGTTTAGGGGACTCGAATTCGATTAAGTCCTCTTATTGTTTTTTATTTTACTTCTAGGTTAACAAAAGAACACAAACACGTTGTAAGGAGAAAAATACATTTATTTATTTATAATAAATGAGCAGTTTCATAATTGTTGTGCTCTTTCCGTGTGTGTGTGTGTGTGTGTCATGCAGTTGTGCACGCGCGTCTCTCGTCAGCTGTGGTAGTCCGATGGCAGTTTTTTTCGATGGCTTCTAACCTAAAACGACAAAATGAACACATTCAATAATGTTTCAGGTATCGTTTGTCTATTAAGAAACATTTGTTACTGACAATTTGGATCGTGAGACAAAGATTAGCGTACATTTGAAGATAGGCCGTAACGGTCAGCCGCGACGGACAACAACTTCAGCAAACGTTTGTAAATGTAATCATATAATTTAAACTTTACAAGATAAACAGTGGTTATGGTAGGTAATGTCTGCTAAACTAAAATTTAAAATACCTTTTCGACCGTCGAAAGAGAAAACTCAAGGCCTCATCTGAGAAAATCACCGGCAGGACCGTTAACTGTCGACGCAGCCGAGCGTTGCCATGGCTACATGCGCGTAACCTAAAGAATGGCGTCACTCGATCGTCACTTGCTTGTATCTCACAGTGTGGCTATATTACACTTTTTGCCACATGCTATAACTTTCTTATGTGTAAAAATTTAAGTATTTTTTTTTTAATAACTTTTCTTTAATAAAACCATGTTTGACAGGTATTTATGGGTATAGGAATTGTCTTACCTGTGTTATTTTCCAATTTATTTGCCAGCAAAGTGCTTTTCCATTCTTCATCTTTTCTTTGGCTGCATTCATCAGTTGAAGTCATTAACATTATTTTATGTCCCATTCTTATATTATCCCACATCTTATATTCAGTAACCTACTATTGGGGGGCATCATGATTTTAATGTTTAAAATGATAACTGCTGAAAGCACACATGATCTGATGACATCTTTAATTAGTTAGTAGTAGGTTGAAGTTACTGCTTCATTTTACAATGAATGGGTCAATCTACAGAAAAGTCAACTTTTCTGTCCCTTTACAGAAATATTACACTTGAAAACACTTTTTTTATATTGAAAACATTTTTTTTTTTTTTTAATTTTAATATGAAACAATATTTGAACAATTAAACCTTCTTGCGCATCAATCTGGCAGTATTTGTTTTTTAATTATAAAAATTCCAAACAGCACAGAAGTGCTCGTCCCCACAGTCATGTGGGAAAGTGCTTTATTTTGAGCTCAGAAACAGGGTTTAAATACAATAATATGCATAACTGTCAAATGTATTATGTAAATGACATAAAAAACAAAAACAAATGCTGAATAAATATTATAAAATATATTAAAAAAAACCTGGTGTTGTGTCACTGGTGTGTTACAGATCCCTTGTTTCCCTGGACTCCATTTCCCAGAATCCTCCTGTTCTCCTCACCTGCACACACTTCCCTCGTCAGTTCCTCATCATCACGGATCACCTGCACCTGGACTCTATTGTTAGCACTCCTATATATTGCACTCACTCCCTTCACTCCTGGTCCGTTCTCTGTTGTGTTAAGCGTATGTTTGATGTCTCCTTGCCTATGTTCATTAAAGTATTGTCTATTTGTGGAAATCCGTGATCTGCCTCATCTCTACACCAGCATACCGTAACATGGTGTTACCTTTAACAAAAATCTCTTATTTTGAAATAAAAATCACATTGTTGACATCAATTGACTACCTTCTTCCCATTTCCTGAAGATCCATGAAGAAAGACACATGGAAAGTGCACTATCTCTTTTCAGTTATCAGAAATTTTAATTAGAAAATCATAATTTCATATGAAGCTTTTAGTTGAAGTCACTGGTGTGACCTACTTTATTATTAGTGAATTTTAAAAAACTAGAATACAAATGGATTAAACTACTTAATTTAGTGAATATATCATGATTGACAACATGTGGATTGATACCTTGCAGCAGCCATAAAATGCATTTTTCATGAAAAATGTCACTGGTGTTACTGTCACTGGTGTTGTTTATAGAAAAAAAAAAAACTTTATTCAAAGCTATTTATTTAGTTATTTTGCATAAAATAGCACTAAATAATGTGATTCTAACTTTTTTTTTTCCTATTGTTAATCCTCCTTTGGTCAGATATGGCTAAATTGAGGGTATTTGGCTAAACTGAGAAGCAGCGACTTTATGGACAGCGTATATTACAGACATTTTTAAAATGTTATTTATTATCTTTTACTGACTGCTTTCACTAAGTGTCAATAAAGTCTTTGATTGTATAAAAAATGTAAAAAATTTAGTCTCCTCTCCTTGATTTAGTTGAAGAATAAGTAGGCTATCTTTGGTCCTATGTATCTGTCACTGGTGATTCATTGTGTCACTGTTGTTACTGCTTTTTGTCTGTCTCATTACATAAAATGTGTCATATGTGACATGATAATACTTTTACATTCATTGAATTCTGCTAAACTCAAGAATTAAGATGTAAAGGATTGCATTACTTGTTTATAACTGTTTTTCAAATATTTCCATTGTTATAGCAAATACATGCATAATAAATTAGCATAATTCAATCACTTTGAACTAACCTGATTAAAAAAAAAAAAAACCCACAATCTCCTTATTTTTTTCATTATCTTTTTTTCTGTAAATATTACTGCATGTGCTGAAAAAAATTGAGAAATATAATTTCATAAAAATGTTTAAAATGCCAGAGAAGTATGGTAACACCAGTGACAAAAAAATGGTACATGCTGTCTTTAAATGCACAAAATAATAATAATAATAAATCATAAAGCTGTCATTTGTATTCATAAAGTCAATGTGTAATATAATAATGTGGTCTAAGTTTAAACGTTAGAAAAAGAAATACATTTTAAGACATTTTGTCATACCAAAAGTGGACTTTTCTGTGGAATGACCCGAATTCAACTACTATTTTTACTTGAAGTAAAACCATAATATCAACCTGCACAACAAAACAATCATTCTGTAAATCCATTATCATGTTTAAAGGGATATTTAAGGAACACAACCTCCTTTAAATCCAGTAGGTTTAGTTTCATTTGCCTTTTGTCTGAGTTTCAAGGTGTCAGGTCTGTTGATAAAAGGCAACGCTGTTTTTTTTTTTTTTTTTTTTTTTTTTACAAGTGTTGTTATGGAAATACCAGATGAAAGACGCAAAACCTTTTTTTATTGTTATAGTGCTGGTGGCCGTTAGAGTTGCCATGGTAACCGGGAAAACATTCAAGCTGCTGGAGAGGACAGCGTTGACGTTTCTCCGTGTTTCTCGTCAGTTTTATAGCAATACAGTTCAACAACTGCGTCAGATTGGTTAAGTAACATTACCCACAGTCTACCTTAAGTACTTTATGGTAATATTTTTACCTCTGTGATTGAACGTCTGAAATATATGTTGGCAAAATGTTACGCTAGCATAGCATATGTTTTTAATGATACTGAGTGCAAAACGTCTTGGAATGTTTTTATTTTATGTTTCGCTGTAGGATATGTTTTTATTTATAGTTTGGGTGTATTTCATTATTTTTATTTGGATTTTTGTTCATGTTCTGCATGTTTTTCAAAATAAATGAACTGAATTCATTTTGAGCTCTGCATTCATTGTTCCCTTGTCAAAAAATCCTATTGGAATTTCATTTTATCTTTTAGGATCTTATTGGATTCTTGAAATCCTATTGGACATTCTGATATATTTTAATGGAATTTTACTTTGTCCTGTAGGATCTTATTGGATTCTTGAAATCCTATTGGTCATTCTGAAAGATTTTAATGGAATTTCACTTCGTCTTGTAGGATCTTATTGGATTCTCATAATCCCATTGAACATTCAGATTTATTTTAATGGAATTTCACTTTGTCCTTTAGAATCTTAGAATCTTATTGGACATTGTGATTTTATTTAATGGAATTCTACTTTGTCCTGTGACATTTATTTTAATGCTATTTATTAATTAGGCTAATTAATTATTTTAGAGTAACTTTACTTTTCTAGAGTAACATTGTGTGTTTGTGATTTATGAGGACAATTCATATGAATACACACCACACTAGAGGGACATTTTGTATTATGAGGACAGGGCCGGTGTCCTCATAATTCAGACAAAGTAGAAGTGCAAAATCAAAATTTCTGCTCATGTCCCCATAGTTCACAATTACCTGATTTTGTGTATACACTGTGTGCAGAATTATTTGGCAATTTGATTTTCTGATCATATTTTTTTTTAAAGCACATTTTGCCAATTCCAATCCAAATCAATCTTAACAACCACTATTCATATTGTTTTTAATCATTTATAAGTGATATATAATTGTTCATGAAGGCTGGAAATGAAAAATGCCTTAAATTCAGGTGTGCAGAATTATTAGGCAGGTTTTCTTTTACAGGCAAAATGAGTAAAAACGGTCATGACCATGGGACAGCAAAATTCTCATTGGGTCACTTATAAATGATTAAAAACAATATTAATAGTAGGCTAGTTATTAAGATTGATGTGGATTGGAATTGGTAAAATGTGCTTGGAAATATGATCAGAAAATCAAATTGACTAATATTTCTGCACACAAGCTGTGTATTGAGACAGCGCCCTCGTAGGTGGTTCTGTGGTACTGCACCCCCTCCCCTCTTGTTTGGAATCGAGGCATTTGATTGGCTGACAGCCGGGAGTCCTCATAATCTCTGGTTTTGTCAAACTTGTGTATTAATTTAAATGTTAATACAGTTTTCTAATTATCAAAAATATATTTTTATATAATTTATCAATCATAAATTAAATATATAACGCAGAGTGATTGTGCAGTGATGAAGGTCATTTGAAAGTTGTTATCAGTCAGTTTAAGTAACGTTAGTGATACGTCACAATCATTTCCTGTTGGACCAAATGGAAACACTAGCTGAGAAGACATCTATGATTTGGACCTTTTTGAAGTAACTATTATACGAAAGGTAAGTTATACTAATGTTTATTCGTCAGTTTAACTGCATGTTCAGTTTGTTCATGTTTTGCAGTCTCCTCGCTGATTACAGTCAGAAAGCAGCTAGCGCGCGATTCTAACGGTCCGTTAGCACCATTAGCATCGCGTTAGCTGCTTTCTGACAGTTATTGTCATTCTGTTAACAGATTGTCAGGATCAGCGATGCTTGTCAGTAGTTAGTTTTAAACTTGTTTTCTGTCAGCAATGTATAATTGTAACTGTAACATAAAATTGTCTAGCAAGTAGCCGTCATAATATTGCGTTGTCATGACTACAATCTGTGAAAGGTACTTGGGTAAAGTTGGTTTTATATTCGCACATTCGGACTTCTAATGGATTCAGACTTTCCAATAAATGTGCAATAAAGTAATGTTTGCGAATTTTAAGCAGCGACATGATATTGACAACCAACGATTGTCAACTTACAACATTTTTCACAGTCGATCAAAATAGGCAAGTATTGTTTTAATGGCATATTTACTTGTGAATGTCCACTGAATGTCCAATGTAGTGTGATTAACAAGGCTATTGAATACGGATGTCCGAATGTGCGAATATAAAACCAACTTTACCGAAGTGTGAAAGGGAGGGGTTTCCCATTCCCACCCAGTAGGCTACAGTGTCCTGACATGCTGCCCTTATGAAGAAATACTGTAGTAAACTATATTATTTGTAGGATACTGTAGCATAATATATCATTTAATAAATTACAACATACTGTAGTATTAACTATAATGAACTGATAAACTGTAATATATTGTAGTATACCTTAGTTTTTACTACAGTAAACTGTGGTGTATTGAACCCTATAGTTGTAAAAACTTAGTACAGTATTGGGTAAAGTAATTTGCTTATATTACTATAGTAGATTTACTAAATCAGAATTACCACAACAAATTAATTCAAGTTACTGTAGTAACTTTACCATATGGTTAAAAAACACTAGAGTATTTACTAAAAATTACTATATTATTTTTTTCGTGTGGGTTCTGTTAAATATTACTACAGTTTAGCATGGTTTAAAGAGATTAAGAAACCTAAAGAGTTCAAGATGTGTTCTTGTTAACTTATTAATACACAAATTGTCAGTCTTAACATTTATACTGAAAACAAACATGCTGAATAATGGCAAATTTAAACTTATTGATGTTTTTTTTTATATGACAGCAGACATCAAATAATGTCTGAAAGCCCTAGCCACTGGAGGATACAGATATCACTTCAGAAGAGAGATGCATCAATGCTTTTAAAGGTTAGTTAAATGGTTTGATAGGTGTACGTTAAAGTGAAATTAATTTGTTTAATAAAGCTGTCTCAGGTTGATTGTTATTTACAGTGATGATTTTTCTTCTCTGTTGTGTAGGGAGAGGTGTTCAGCTGTACTGAGTTTGATAAGGGGGATTTTCTGCTGAGGAGGCTCAAGCAGTGAAGAATATATCATCATGACGCCCTCAAAGTAGTCACGTTTCAGTTTCATTACAATGGAAAACTCCTCTGGTATGTAAAAGTGTTTAATGTGTATGTAAGATTGTAATTATGAGCCTGTTTACACATGATGTGTTTTGGTTGATCTGATCACTGGGAGCTGGGAGACACATTGCCATTTGCACCTGGTGTTTTAATCCCTCTCTTTTGTTCATTTTCATCCACTTCTGTCCTGATTTTGTCATAGTTCAATTAATGCTGGACAGTTTGAGCAAAAATCTGTATCATTTTTTTGTCTTTTTTTAAAGATTCTCGTGGTTTCAAGGTATATATAATATATATATTATACACACACTCCCACGGCATTAACCTGTTGTCTGGACAGGGTTGTGTTCTTTTCTCAGCCGCGATGATATGTAATACTGAAAGTTGTTAATCAAGATTTGATGGATGAACTCGTGGCTCAGTTGGACTTGTCGTGTCAAATGTGAAGACTTTTCAGTTTTATTGGCGTCAACCAGGGGCGTTTTCTTCATTAGGGTGACGCACCACCAAAGTGAGAAAGGGACGGATTTTTCAATCACATTCAACCACAGAGTTACGCTAGCTGTCACTGCTAGGCTGTTTGTTCTGCCTCTGGATATAGTCCAATCAGCGTCGAGTCACGCTCTGTGGAGTACCGCCTCTTTTGGGGCGATTTCAGTCTGGCCGAGATTTGCCCCGACTGCTCCCATAGACCTCCATTCAAAGAACTTTTTTTTCGAACTGCAGGCACTGCAATGCAATCTCTATGGGTTTCGAGAGGGCTTGCACTAACGTGCTTTCATCATCATACGTAACCTGAACTTGTGCAGCGATTGGTGGAAACAAACATGCCTCTATTAATTTTTTTTTTTTTTAAGCTGAAGTGACATTTAATAATTTCCTCAGTGCATAATTTACATTTCAAAGACATATTCTCCATCTGTAAATGTTAGAAAGTTGAGAAAATATTTCCATTTTGCAGTCAGGTGAGGACGAGCCTTCAGCAAGCACAAACCTCTGTGAACGTGCGCCGCCGCGCGCATGCGCGCCAAAGAGACGGAGTTCAATCTGAGTAAAATACATTTTGCTAAAAATATTTGTTGAAAATTTATTTTTGTTTGCGAACATAATTATGCCATATGTAGAATTTCGAACCAACAACTAAGTGTATTTGTATGATAGCAGTAACTGTGTAGTGACTGTTGTAGGGTAATCAAAATAATAATAATAATGATTAGTCTGTTCTTTTGTTTTTATTTATTTTCATTTTTAGTTTAGTGTATTTAACTTCTGCTTTAAAAAGCATTTTGTTTTTAGATTGTAAAGTTACAATTTTAGAATATAGCCTAGGCCTAATGTGATTTGACCCTTTTTTTGCACATAATATAGCATATCTTGTTTTTATAGCCTTCAATATGAACATTGTCTCTAGGACAATATTGGGCAGGACGTGAAATAATTTTTTAAAAATTAAATACAGATTTTTTTTTTTTAGATCCCAGCCCTATGGCATGCTCTAAATACTGAATTTTCCATGTTTTAGATAAGCAGTAATGATACATTATGATGTCACTTGTTAAATGATTATTTAACAATTAGCCTATTCATTTCTGCATTTGTAATTTTTTTTTTTGCGCCCCTCCCAAAAAATGTTTGCACCAGCCGCCACTGGTGTCAACATCTTTGCTATTACTTTGGTCATTTCGACCACATGAACTGAACATCTACACTATGAAAACAATCCGAATGCATTTTCAACTACCTCTGGAAGTGATTGAAAGTGGACAAGCTCAAAACCTTTTAGATCTCGTTTACGCCTTTATTTAGCATTGTGCACTGACGATTGACTAAAACTAGCTCATTACCACTTGCATAGCGTAGTATGTCATGGCATTGTGTACTACGATGTGAGACTGACCGGTCGGTTACTAGTCTGAGCCGATTCCAGTCCTTGGCTGGTCGATCGGTGCATCTCTAATTTTTTCTGGCACTAGCAACCAGGGATGCATTGCAAACTATTTTCCTCTGTACAGTTTAAATGCATGACTAACTACAGCATGTACAGGAATTCGAATGTATAAAACTTATTTTAAAAAAAATACTGAATATAGATTAAATCTATGTAATAGAAAACAAGAACTAGTTTTAGGCTCAGCCTTGAGGAGTTTTTTTGTACATAGATGGCAAATACCATTTCTCAATAATTGTAATGTTTTGTAAACTTGCGTTCTGTTTATTTCTCTCTCTTACAGGCTACATCAAAAATAAATTCAATGTTGAAGCAAATATAATTATCCGTCTCCTTGTGCAGACAAATGCAAGTTGGCAAAAAGGCACCACAGTGACTTTGTCAGTGTGTGTAAACCAGACTGATTTCTGGAACATTGTATTTCACAGTTACTGCTTTATAGTTAATTGTTTTTTTGTTGTTGTTGTTTTTTGTCTGTAATGAAGCCTCTCATGAATATAATCTAGAAAGAGTAAAAAAGGTAATAAATTCAATATAATTCAAGTAATGAAAGAAGAGTAAATTAAATAAAATACTAATGAAAATAAAACATGCATTTGTTGATTTGTCTTTTATTTCAAATCACGTCTGACATTTATAATGTGACTGCAGGTTATGCAACATGTATTGAACAATGATCCGTGTCTACATCAAGGTGAGTTTAAGTAAACTGTAAATCACAATCAAAAACTACCATTGGTTAGTTAAGGATACAGTGGAAAAGTGCAACTTTAGAATTCTGTAAAGATTCTTTAAGATTAAAAATAAATAAATACAAATTCACATATAGTCCTGAATCGGGACCCAATTGGATCCCATTAAAATCCTGTAGAAATTATCCTACAGGATATTTATTTATTGTCTTATAAGACAATTCTCACAGAATCCTATAAGAATCTTTTAGGACAAGACATAAATATCCTATAAGACAGTTCCTAACAGAATCCTATAGGAATGGTTCCAAAATATGATAGAAATTCTTATAGGAATCCTGTACAGATTTCTTATTGGAATCCTTTAGGATTTTTTGACAAGGGTTCACAGCTGTTGGAATAACCTTTAAAATAGTTTGGGCAACTGAGGACATAAATTAGGTTAAACTACTGCATGTCCGCCCATAGGAAAATAAATAAATATAAAAATTACCAACACTCAACCATTGATACACAACGTTGCCACGACGTCGCAGTTACTAACTGGCGTAACAAAAGGCTTGTTTGAGATGAGCAAATTCTGCGCAGAACCGATCACCGGTGATCACCGCGAGATGCATGCCGGTTAGAAATGTGTCCGAGGGTGGTCCGCCTTGCTCTGATGTCATGCTGACGTGTGTCAAAAACCTCTCGCGAGGGCGAGGCGGACGTGTCGGATTCTGCAGTCGAGCGCAGTTCCTCTCCACCGACTGCGCTGACCAAAAGCACGATGGGAAACGACTTGATGAGGACACAGCTTAAAGCTTATTGGTTTAAACAACCGTGATGTATTGATCTCTTTTAAAATGTTTAATTTTGAAACACTATGATTTTATGCATATAAATTATGTGTGAATATTCCAAAAATCTCTGACAGTGCGATCTCTCTGTGGGTTATGTGATTGTTATCATATTTATAAAAATATATAAAAACATGTCTGTAATTAAAATAAAAATGATTGATACACACATCCTTCGAATGGAAAAAAATAACAAGTACTTGGGTGTATTGTTCATTATGTTTATTTTCATATAAAAGCAACAGAACGTAAATTACATCCAGTTTATCAGCAACACAGCGCACAAGTGTGAATCCCGCGATATCCGCCTTTGATCTCGCAGGTGTCTGATGCACTACGAGAACGGAGAATTGTGCATCTTGCCTGCACTTTTTTCACTCCTCCCCTCACTGCAGCCGCCTACTCTCGGCTGAACTTCAGGCGAGGCTAGGTACGGTGGCCGAGAGAGCTCAACGCGCTGCAAATAAAGAAAACATCTTCATCAGTTTGACAACACACGCGCTGCAAACTCCACAACACTTACAAATAGTGAAACGCGCTGCAAATAAAGAAAACATCTTCATCAGTTTGACAACACACGCGCTGCAAACTCCACAACACTTACAAAAAGAAAAACGCGCTGCAAATAAAGAAAACTTCATCAGTTTGACAACACATATGCGCTGCAAACTCCACAACACTTACAAAAAGAAAAACGCGCTGCAAATAAAGAAAACATCTTCATCAGTTTGACAACACATGCGCTGCAAACTCCACAACACTTACAAATAGTGAAACGCGCTGCAAATAAAGAAAACATGTGGAGTTTGCAGCGCGTGTGTTGTCAAACTGATGAAGATGTTTTCTTTATTTGCAGCGCGTTTCACCATTTGTAAGTGTTGTGGAGTTTGCAGCGCATGTGTTGTCAAACTGATGAAGATGTTTTCTTTATTTGCAGCGCGTTTCACTATTTGTAAGTGTTGTGGAGTTTGCAGCGCATATGTGTTGTCAAACTGATGAAGATGTTTTCTTTATTTGCAGCGCGTTTCACCATTTGTAAGTGTTGTGGAGTTTGCAGCGCATGTGTTGTCAAACTGATGAAGATGTTTTCTCATTTGCAGCGCGTTGAGCTCTCTCGGCCACCGTAGCTAGGCGCATCTCAAACAAGCCTAAAGTTACGTTGTGGCAACGTATCCGGGAATTTCACTTTTCCGGTTGCCACAACGTAACTAGTTACGTCGCCACGACGAAAGTTTGGTCATCAAATTACGTTGCAGTTACGTAACAGTCACGTATTTTGGTTAGCTGGGTGAGCCCCCAGGAAGTGCTTGCCATAAAAAAAAAATAAAAAATAAAAAATCATGCTAATAATGCTTTAAAAAGCTTTACACGTTACGTTAATATTCTGGGCTCATATATACCGAACTTGTTTAACGTTTTTTTGTGAAACTGCTTAGTTCGAGCCGTTAATTTAGGGAACGTCTCAAAAGTTACAAACGGCATTGGTACACGTCTCTAACTTAAATAGCATTTGAAGAGAATGATTTAGTCATAAAATCAACTAGATGTCAGGCATGATGCATATAGCTACCTTTTAGAATTTTGATATTTATTAAAATAAATGAGAGCCCTTATACACTAGTAAAAAATAGCAATATTTACACATGATTTGACAGTTTATTTCTATTAAATATCAAAAATCTAAAAGGTGTGCATCATACCTGACACCTGCATAAACACTTTAAGGTTGGTTTTATGGCTGTAAGTCATTCTCTTCAAATTATATTGAGCTTTAAATGATTGTATTGTGTGTATGTAACCTACATAATATTTACACGATTTGACAGTTTATTGTAATAAATATCAAAAATCTAAAAAGTGTGCATCACGCCTGACACCTACACTTTAATTTACCACTTGCTCTATTTCTGTAAATCCGTTTTTGTGAATGAATGATGACTTACAGTAGCCGCTCTGATGTTGTTTCTGTCGAATTTTAACCACTGAATTTGTGGAAGCGAATTTTTAATAGGCTAATGAAAATGTGGGTGAAATGTTTTGAATTGAAATATTCACATACGATGTTGAATTCCAGCCCACAAAAATGTTAATGCAATGTACTTTTTTGTCAATTAATGCAATTCAGCTGTCTTTTTATTATTATTATTTCAAACATTTTTGGCATTAATAAACTTCCATAGTAAAGCACATTCCACAAACATTGCTGTACGTTTAGCAGCGATACAATATAGCGATATAACAATATAATCAGATATAAAACATTATTTAAGACGAACGCGCTAATCCACACGAAACTGTGTGTAACCAAATTCCTTTCAAGTCTTTGGTGTAACTGACTGTACAACTCTTGAGTCTGAACGCGGCTGACCAGTGGCCACTGACGACACTGCCTCGATATCATGGCTGAGGTGTCAAAGTGTCAAAGAAGTCAAAATGAAGTGAGTTTATGATTAAAACTTGATTTAAGACCTCTTTAAAAGGCCTTAATTTGTGCAATGGTGAATTAAGACTTTCTAAGACCTGCAGGAACCATGTCATGTTTAGAGATCCACTATTATATTTAAGAGGCTATTATATTCTTGAGCCGAGGTGGGGACTTCTAATCTAGTGTCAGACCATACTAGTACATTGATCGAGTTCTCCTCAAATCGAGCAAGTCACGGTTAATTGATGCAGAAAAATGGAGCTGCCGTGGCTGCTTATACCGTCTTTAATTATTCTGCTGAATGGAGTTGAATTTTGTCTTTCTGATTACGGTGAGAACTTGCAGAATGTTGTTTTGATCTTTTGGTAGGTTATTTTTTAATTTGTGAATCTTCATACTGTAAGTTTCTGTAGGTTACCTGTGATATCTTAGCATTAGCGTCTCTGTAAGGTAAGACCCAGCAAATCTGCTTTAAAGTTTTTTGATATTCTCTTTTTGAATATGCAGCATGTCTTGTTATAGTTGTCAACTGTCTGCGTGT
The DNA here is from genome assembly GCF_024489055.1 of Chanodichthys erythropterus. Lineage (NCBI taxonomy): Eukaryota > Metazoa > Chordata > Actinopteri > Cypriniformes > Xenocyprididae > Chanodichthys > Chanodichthys erythropterus. The sequence continues at coordinate 60,157,415 of NC_090232.1, read as the reverse complement.
TTAGGAAAGGCTAAATATTAAATGAACAGAGGGTGTACACAAGTTTTGACAATCAGTGTGATCCAAGTATAAAATCTCTCTCTCTCTCTCTCTCTCTCTCTCTCTCTCTCTCTCTCTCTCTCTCTCTCTCTAATTCAAAGTGTGCTTTATTGACATGATATGACAACGTATTGCCCAAGCATTTCTAATTTTTTTTCGAACATCAGCAAATCAACATACAGTGAATCACATGTAGAGTACATATACAAACATAAAAAGTAAGTAGAACAATCAATCAACATTTTAGAATACCATGAACAATTTAGAATTCTGTGAGTGCATTACTGATTAGTCGACTCTCTCTTTTTGTGACAGGCATAAATGTATCTTGCTGCTAGTAGGATACAATCTCTTTTTTTCTCCTAATAAATGTTGAAGTTTTTTATTGTTTAATTTTATGAAGTAAGGGCAAAGTATTTCAAATTTTGGATAAAATGTCTTTCTGATTTCTTCATAGTTAGGGCAGCTGGTGAGGAAGTGTTGCTCTGTCTCCACTTCTCCCTGGTCACAGTACGGGCAGATGCGGCTCTCTCTGGGCAGCCAGTTCTGTCTGTATCTGCCCGTCTCTACAGTCAGAGTGTGATTGCTCAGTCTGTACCTCGTCATTATTCTTCTTAGTTTACAGTCTTTCACTGTACTCAGATATTCTGCTGATGCGTATTCTCTATTTAGGCCCAAATAACATTTAAGTTTACTGTTGTTTCAGTCCAATAAGTCTTTCTATTTGTGCTTTTATAATTTGGTTGGGCCTAATTCTGTGGTTAAGGGTGTCAGTGTCGAAAGGCTGGCTGTTGTTAGTCATTGTTAGTTTGTTTTTGCAGCCTCAGGACCATTTGAATCAGGGGGCTTTTTTCACTGTTAATTTCATGATTTTTAAGGGCTTTAAAATGAGTTGGGGTCACTCATTTTTAGATATTTTCAAAATTTGATGGCTCTTTTCTCAATGTGGATTAATAGAGGATATTGGCCTAATTGTGTTCCTCTGTACTCTCAGGATACTCTTACAGCATGCAGGGTTCTGATGGGTTTTTGTCCCATTTGTCAAATTCGTGATTTACAAGAGGACGCCAAATTTCACTGCCATATAGTGCAATAGGTTCTATGAGTGATTGGAATATTTTGAGCCAGATTCTGATTGGTATTTCAATTTGGATAGATTTTTTTGATGGCATACAAGGCCCTTCTTGCTTTTTCTTTCTGGATTCTTTCTGGAGTCTTTTCTGAATTCTAATTTGTCTCCACTTTTGAAAATGGGCTTTACGAGTCTTCTATTCCAGGTGTCAGGGAAATGACCAACACTCAGAACCAAGTTGAACAGTTTTAGTAAAGCCAATCTTAATTTGCTCTGTGTTCTTCAGCATTTCATTGAGGATGCCATCCCGTCGACTTGCTTTTTTTATTTTTATCAATCAGTTAAGTTTCTGTTATGGGGTAGTCTATTGGGTTTGGTATTTACCAATTGTTATGTTCTATATTGACAAATTTTTTTTCATATATTTGTATTTGTTCTGGGTTCATTTTTATTTCGATATAAAGTTGTTCAAAGTGATTTTTCCACATGTCTCCATTTTGTATGGCTGTTGTTTTTTATTCAGGGAATTCCAATTGTCCCAAAGTTTTTATAGAATTTTCATGCACTGTTCTCAAACTTTTCTGAGTGTATTTTTATACACTTTTAGATCCTCACAATATTGATGGTGCAAATCTGCATCGTTTGGTTGTCTGTATTTTTGATTTGATAATTGTCTTAATTTTTTCCTCATTGTTTTACAGCCCAAACCGTTTTTCATTCTCTTGTTTGGTTGTATGGATTTTCTTAGAGGATTTGAGGTTAGATAAAGTTGCCAAATACTCAAATGTATAATTTATGTTGTCCATGACCAGATTTACACTATCTCCATCGTAAGGATAAACTCTGCCAGTGAAGTTGTCTATAAGTGATAATACTTTTGGATGGTCCATTGCTGTTTTTCAGTATCTAAACAGTGTATAAACAGTTGTTCTCTTGTGTATTAAAACGTGTATTATATTAAAGCATCTTTAGTGTTTCCATTAGGGGTGTGACGAGATGGGTATCTCACGAGACGAGACAAGATTTTTACACACTATTTTTAAGAAATCCTCAATGGCAAAATACATGACTAGAAAAAATATTCCTCAGGTGTATTTGAAATGTTTTAACTAATCATCTTGTAATGAATGTCATTTCAGTTCAACTTTCTGAGTATGAATTATCATATGCAGTAAAAGACAACAATACTCAAGCACTGTAAAAGGTTTTGCCAATAACTCAACTGACTGACTTCTCTTTATGATTTCAGTCCCTTCAGACCTTACTGTACATGATTTATGAGCTTCTACAACCTTTGACCTCCTAACTGAACTCCTTTCCACAAACTGATCATAGAAATAAAAACAGTATAAATAAAAATGTCTAATTTATTAACATTAACATATTAACCAACATCAACTAACAATGAGCAATATATATGCTACAGTATTTATTAATCTTTGTTTATGTTAGGCTAGTTAATAAAAATAGTAATTCATTGTTAGTTCATGATAATTCACAGTGCATTAACTAATGTTAACAAATGAAATCTTATTGTTTGTGCTTAATAAGATTAAGAGAAAACTGTTATTCGTTTTTATGGTAACACTTTACAAGTTGAAACCATAATCGCACTCTCTCAATATTCAAAGTGCAAATAAGACCAAATTTTTCTTTGATACAGAGCTAAGAGATGGTTACTCTACGGTTAACTACGCTGCCCAGCCTAAAATAGCTTTCATATTGAGAGATATCTGCATTCATCAAGGAGCCGCTTTCAAAATGCGGGGTATTGAGATCGCGTTTGAATGCGCGCGCGCGTTTACTTTCATTTTCAGCGATCGCGCGTAACTCTTTAAATATGGAGCGGCACCGTCCGTTATCCAACTTAATTAAATGTTTTTTATTTAAACACAAAGCAAAAGGACAGTGGAGGCGTAATGTAAACGTAGCGATGGCATATTCTTTCCTAATCATCCTAACCACTCTGTCATGGCAACATCACAAGTTCTCGTCACACTTTAGTCTCGCGAGATCTCGTCACACCCCTAGTTTCCATGGTTTCTACAAAATAAAACCGGAAACCGAGCAGACCGAGGGTTATTGCGGGTATGACGCAATTGACAGGTCAAGTCAAGTCAAGTCAAATTTAGTTATATAGTGCTTTTACAATTGGTAATTGTTTCAAAGCAGCTTTACATATTAGAAGCACAGAAAAAAAGGGAAGTGGTTAAAACTATACAAACAAGCTTGGTAATATGTAACATATACAAGATGGTGCTACATTAAGCCAATGTCGGCTGACTTCCAGGGGTGGAAAAAAACCCCTAGTAGAAAAACCCAGCGTGCTAGCACTGGGAAAAAAGTCCTAGGAGGGAAAAAACCCCTTGGAAGATATATATATGTAAATGTATATGGAGATCAAAATCTGAATTGTACATTTTTATTATAGAGTTTAAAAATCGATTATATATAAATATATGTAAGCGGATACGGGGATCCTGGGCTACGTTGTAGTCAGGTCCAGACGCAGGTTCTCCATCTGACCTGGATACGGCCTGGATCCAGCACCCGGCAAACCTCAGGATAAGCAGACAGACAGATATTAGCGTAGATGCCATTCTTGTTCTGATGTACAGGTATATCTAGTGTTATAGGAAATGTTCTCGGTTCCGGCCGACCTAATTATTGCAGCGTAACAATCCTTTAACGGATTTGAAAAATGTTAATGTATTGATAATGTGTTATGTGTATGCAAGAGCAAAGAGATGTGTTTTTAGTCTAGATTTAAACTGACAGAGTGTGTCTGCTTCCCGAACAATGCTAGGAAGATTGTTCCAGAGTTTAGGTGCTAAATAGGAAAATGATCTGCCACCTTCAGTTGATTTTGATATTCTGGGTATTATCAACTGGCCTAAATTCTGAGATCGCAATAAACGTGAAGGACTATAATGCATTAAGAGCTCACTTAGGTACTGGGGAGCTAAACCATTTAGAGCTTTATAAGTAAGTAGCAAGATTTTAAAATCTATACGATGTTTAATAGGGAGCCAATGTAATGTTGACAGAACTGGGCTAATATGGTCATACTTTCTGGTTCTAGTAAGAACTCTAGCTGCCGCATTTTGAACCAACTGTAGTTTGTTTAAAAGCCGAGCAGAACAACCACCCAGTAGAGCGTTACAATAATCTAGTCTTGAGGTCATGAATGCATGAACCAACTGTTCCGCATTTGTCATTGAGAGCATATGTCGTAATTTAGATATATTTTTTAGATGGAAGAAGGCGGTTTTACAGATACTAGAAACATGACTTTCAAATGAAAGATTGGTATCAAAGAGCACACCCAGGTTCCTAACTGAGGACGAAGGTTTAATGGAGCACCCGTCAAGTGTTAGAGAGTATTCAAGGTTTTTTCGTGAGGAAGTTTTTGGTCCAAAGATTAGGAAATCAGTTTTTTCTGAATTTAATAATAAGAAATTTCTTGTCATCCAGTTTTTAATGTCAGCTATGCATTCTGTTAGTTTTGTGAATTTGTAGGTTTCGTCAGGGCGCGAGGAAATATAGAGCTGAGTATCGTCAGCGTAGCAGTGAAAACTAACACCATGCTTCCTAATTATCTCTCCTAAGGGCAGCATGTACAGAGTGAAAAGCAACGGTCCTAATACTGAGCCTTGTGGTACCCCATATTTAACCTGTGATCTATACGACATCTCTTCATTAACTACCACAGACTGATAACGGTCAGATAAGTATGATTTGAACCATGCCAAAGCAATTCCACTAATGCCAATATAGTTTTCAAGTCTTTTTAAAAGAATGTTATGATCGATAGTGTCAAAAGCAGCACTGAGATCTAATAACACTAATAGAGAAATACAGCCACGATCGGATGATAGGAGTAGATCGTTTGTAACTCTAACGAGAGCAGTCTCAGTACTATGGTATGGTCTAAATCCTGACTGGAAATCCTCACAGATTCCATTTCTTTCTAAAAAGGAACACAGTTGTGTTGAAACTGCCTTTTCTAGTATCTTTGACAGAAAAGGTAGATTCGAGATTGGCCTGTAATTTACTAAATCTCTCGGATCTAGTTGAGGTTTTTTAATAAGAGGTTTGATAATAGCCTGCTTAAAGGTTTTTGGCACGTGTCCTAGTGTTAAAGATGAATTAATTATATCAAGAAGTGGACCTACGACCTCTGGAAGCATTTCTTTCAGTAGTTTAGTCGGCATTGGGTCTAACATACATGTCGTTGATTTTGATGATTTGATAAGTTTAGATAATTCTTCCTCTCCTATAGCGGCGAATGATTCTAGTTTTACCTCAGGGACACTACAGTGCACTGTCTGAAGAGAAACTGTAGACGGTTGCATGTTTATAATTTTCTCTCTAATATTATCAATCTTGCAAGTAAAGAAGTTCATAAAGTCATTACTGCTGTGCTCTATGGAAACGTCAGCAGTTGAATCTCTGTTTCTAGTTAATTTAGCCACTGTGTCAAATAAATACCTAGGATTATGTTTGTTTTCTATTAAGAGATTTGAAAAATAAGTAGATCTAGCATTTCTTATGGCTGTTCTGTACTCAATCATTTTTTCTTTCCACGAAAGGCGAAAAACTTCTAGTTTTGTTTTCTTCCAACTACGTTCAGCTTTTCTAACAGCTCGTTTTAGAGCCCGAGTGTGCTCATCATACCACGGCGTTGGATTAGTTTCCTTAATCTTCTTTAGACGTAAAGGAGCGACCGCATCTAATGTGCTGGAAAAGAGAGAGCCAATAGTTTCTGTTGCAGCATCGAGTTCTTCTAAGTTGTCAGGTATACTAAGGCGATGAAACTGCTCGGGGAGATTATTTATAAAGCAATCTTTAGTGGCAGACGTGATTGTTCTACAATATTTATGGCTGGGTGGTGGTTTTGTAGCCTTGGCTAATTGTATTATACACGAGACTAAATAATGATCTGATATATTATCGCTCTGCTGTAGAATTTCAACAGCATCAATATCTATTCCATGCGACAGTATTAGATCTAGGGTATGATTACGACAATGAGTGGGTCCTGACACGTGTTGTTTAACTCCAATAGAGTTTAAAATATCTGCAAATGCCAATCCAAATGCGTCTTTATTATTATCTACATGGATATTAAAATCACCAACAACAAGGACTTTATCCGCAGCCAGTACTAACTCTGATAGAAACTCAGCAAATTCTTTGATAAAGTCAGTATGGTGCCCTGGTGGCCTGTATACAGTAGCCAGCACAAATGTCAACTTACATAATGTTACATAAAGCACCATCACTTCAAAGGAATTATATTTGAAATTCTTTTGAATGATTCTGAATATATTACTATAAATTACAGCAACACCTCCCCCTTTGCCTTTCTGTCGAGGATTGTGTCGATAATCATAACCTTGAGGACTAGATTCATTTAAAGTAATGTAATCGTCTGGTTTTAGCCAGGTTTCTGTCAAACACAGCAAGTCTAGTTTATTGTCTGTGATAATTTCATTTACAATAAGTGCTTTTGAAGAAATAGATCTAATATTCAGTAACCCAAGCTTTATCATTTGTTTATCTGATTTATCTGTGATTTTCATTTTTTGAACATCAATTAAATTTTTACCCTTAAAAGGTTTTGGAAGTTTTTTGTATTTACTAGTTCGAGGTACAGACACAGTCTCTATGTGATAATATCTAGGTGAAAGTGTTTCTATGTGCTGTGAATTATCTGAGTTCTGTGACGTGAGGCGGCTAGCAGACGGTCGGTTTAGCCAGTTTGTCTGCGTCCTGATCTGGGCCCTGGTTTGTCATGTTTCAGCTCTAAGACTATTTGCCAAATTTCTAGAGAGAAGAGCAGCACCATCCCGGGAGGGATGAATACCATCTCTTTTCAACAGATCAGGTCTGCCCCAAAAGCTTTTCCAATTGTCTATGAAACCTATATTATTCTGCGCACACCACTTAGACAGCCAGCCATTGAGTGATGATAACCTGCTAACTATCTCATCACTCCGACGAACAGGAAGAGGGCCAGAACAAATTACTTTTGCTGACATTGAATTTGCGAGTTCACACACCTCTTTAATGTTAATTTTAGTGATCTCCGACTGGCGAAGTCGAACATCATTTGTGCCGACGTGGATAATGATTTTAGAATATTTACGTTTAGCATTAGCCAGCACTTTTAAATTTGCTTTGATGTCAGGTGCTCTGGCCCCCGGCAAACATGTGACTATGGTGGCTGGTGTCTCTATTTTCACGTTCACGTTCGCCAATTACTAGGACACTTTCAACAGGATTCTCAGTGGGTGCGTCACTGAGTGGGGAGAACCTGTTTGATGTTCTAATCGGAACGGAAGAGTGGTGTTTTTTCTTGCCATTATGCCGCCTCACAGTCACCCAGTTAGCCTGCTGCGTGGCTTCTACAACCGGAACCGAATGTGTAGTGTTTACTAGGCTAGTCGCATCCAAAGCAGTATCTAAGGCCCTTTCATTCTCACTATCCTCAATTAAAGTTTGGATGCGTGTCTCTAATTCTGAGATTCTCTCTGTCAGCCTGACAATATCCCTGCATTTATCACATGTGTAAGTCTCACTGCTGACAGAAAGAGCTAAGCTGTACATGTTGCATTTACTACACATGATAATCGTCGGACATGACTGACCGTGTGTTTGATGAACGCCGTCCGAAAAACTGCAACGCACACGGGACTCGCTGGCTGGATGTCTCGGTCACTTGCCGGTGCCTGGGGCGAGGGTGATGTGCGGGACGCTGTACCTCGCGGTGGATCGATGAATGCCGGGCAGCAACGTCTCCACAGCTTCCCGATCTGGCGAGGACAGATCAGAATAACATACATCGGATAAATCCGCCATTCAATCGACAAGGAAGGTTGGTTTAGAGGAAAAAAAAGAAAGTAGACGGTAGCTAGCAGGCTATGGCTAACACTAGGTGATTACGCTGGTGGATTGCTAGTAATAAATCGTTCCGTTTAGTAATACTATGCAATAGGTAAAGTAATCTAGTGAAAAATAAGAAAGTTATATTATGCGAATAGGAATAAAGAGAAGGATTTAGGATAATCTCCACGAAGCTCCGAGCGTAGATCAGACAGCTGGCAGGTGTGACGGTATCACCACCACGGTTGGAAGGAAACACACCACGTAGACCAGAATGCACCAGATCAAACCACCAGGGCGGAATTCAACAGGTGACTCCTCACACGTCCCGTGAAGGAGGAGGAGGAGGAGGAGGAGGAGGAGGAGGAGGAGGGAGGGTTGGTCTAGCTAGCCTCTGTTTTGTTTGACAACACTTCGAACATCAACAGGAAGTTACTCCACCCAGGATCGCTTAGAGCACCTTTAAGTACTCAACTGAACAAAATATTTAACACTGGCCTTGTGGTTTTTGGATATTTTACTGCAAAATTCTTACATATTGTGCCTTTAATGGTTTGACTGAATGCTCTGTAAGAGAATAGATCTAAATCTGTGATCTAAATCTGTGATCATGTAATCTACTGTTGAGTAACCATGAAATTAACTGTAGGTGTATCTTCCTAGAGAATCCCCTCTCACCCTGCCATTGAGAGGCTTTGACTTCCTGTTTTTAATCACTTGGGCATAAGAGTTACCTTGGGAAGTTTACAATGTTTTGTGGGAAGCTCTGCCCAATATATATATATATATTAGACAAATTTCACAATTGAATGTGATTTTGATTCAGAAGCTTGCGATTTGATTTTTATTTGATTACCTTTGATTCAGTATTGATTAATTTTGGCATCAGGTACAGCACATGGCAAATTTCCTCAAAGAAAAAAATCTCTCTCAACTAATGCTGTAACTATACAGGGAACCACAGCTGGTACATCATTATAATATTAGGTTAAATTGATTTGAAAGCTACTTACATATAGGCTGAATTACACATAAGTAAGTTTTTATAATAACGTTATAATACAAGTGACAATTATTTTTCTACAAAATGCTCCTCTCGAAGTTCATTTTTGTAGCTGAATAATGAGTTTTTGGACACTGAACGCTTTTCTGAGGTAGGCTAAATGTGACATTTTTACAAGCCGTTTTATTGATGCCTTTTTGCGGTTGAAACACTGATTGATCGATTGCATGTGACATGATACAGATTTCGGTAAGTTGTACTGTAGCTTTCAACATACCTTTTGGATGTTCAATCTTGTTTATTTTCTAGTAAAGCGGAAGAGATGGCTGGTTCACGAGTGCTACAGCGATCTATCACACCACGGACAACCAAGAAAGATCGTGACTGACTCCAGTCTATGGGAAATAGCCCATTTGCAATTCTTATGAGAATCTTGGTGACACACACTCACTCACCCGAAAAAAAACTCACTCATCCGATCTCTTCGGATCTAAATGATTCACATAAATTATGTATTTTTATTCAAAACTGCTAATTTCACCACAAAGTGACTAGTTTGAGGGTATAATAAATTAGAAAACTGAATAGCGGCCACAGTCTGGAAACACAAATATTTTTCCATACTTTTCCAGACTGGGAAATTACTCAAATCAAATTCCATACTTTTCCATACTTTTCCAAACCGCGTAGGAACCCTGGTAGATAAAGGACTGTGGATTTGCAGAAAATTACTTTTATCTTGCTGGAGTTTATTGCTGTTTCTGAATGATGTCATCATACTGGCAACAGGGTGTCTGTTAGATCGCACAACACAAGGACTATTAATTGGCATCACGCACAATAACTGGAATTTAAAAGTGAGAAGAAAAATATGATTAATAAACTGTTAGATGCACATATACACAGGGATTCTCTTTGTGCCGTGTACTCTTCAATGCGCAGCGCGACTGCGCGCTGTAACTCCATATTGCTTTAAGCACATCATTCTGCACCCGGGATGCGCATTAGCGATTTTTTGCTGCTGTTTTGAAGCGTTTCATATTATCATGGTTTTGCACACTAAAAGATTATTAATAGCCTATTTTGTTCTGTCGTATTTATAATATCTTCTTTCCCCATAAAAAAATCTGCACAGTATATTTAAAATAAACGTCTTTTAATCTTAGATTATTATAAATACATATAATTTTTTACATATGAATATAAATCTGATATAAATATTTTTTTTTCATTTCATAAGAATACAAATATTAATTTTAAACTATTTATTACATTTTGATTTTATAAAATTACTGTGCAAAGTTTTTTTTTGTTTTTTCCAAGAATTATGCTAGCATACTTTTTGTTGCTGATTTATAGTCACCTAATTTTTATTTATTGATTGATTATATATTTTTATTAATTTGTTGTTTCTCTATAATAAAGTAGTGTGTTTAGTGCATTCTTAATTGTTTAACAAATCAAAGAGTGATCATTAGTTCCACAAATACAGATGTATTCCCACTAATAAATTAATTCAACATATTGAATTTTGCTACATATTTTTGATGGTTTAATGTATACTCTACATGTTTGACCATTTATCATTCATGAACGATCATTTAGCCTACTATATGTTGTGTACGTGACTAATGTGCCCTACCATCACCAATAAATAAGTTACTTTTAGAGCACAAAATTGTTTTGTGAGAACAAGAGAACAAATTTCTTCATTGATCTAGTCACTTAATTTTGCTCTCAGAATGCACCAGATTTATGCATTTAAATTTAAAATGTACAAAATGTTCCTACGGTAGGCATGCCCCGACCCCCAAAAGAGTCTCACAAAATCCTGCGGGAAACACTAATCTATTCTTTCTTTCTTTCTTTCTTTCTTTCTTTCTTTCTTTCTTTCTTTCTTTCTTTCTTTCTTTCTTTCTTTCTTTCTTTCTTTCTTTCTTTCTTTTTCTTTCTTTCTTTCAGCAATACATTGGCAGTCTTTCATGAGGAGGATCACAGAAGCCACAAATAATTACCAGCCATGCAGTCAGGAAAACTGCAGCTGTCATCTGAGGTCAGCAAATATAAAGAGTATCTTGCAATAGAATATGCATATACATGCAGCTGGACAGGTTAAAAGGCTGTATTATGTAGACTTTAATCCATCGCTCTTTTGATTGCAGTGTCCTGAACAATGACCTTAGGCCATTTAAAAATGGCGTATCTGAGGGGCTCATGGCAGACACAGTCCAAAGAGGTGTTGGTACGCACTACCAGATAATCAGTAACAAGCTGTACAGAGAACAAAGCTGCATGTTTCCAGCAAGGTTGGTGAAGTGTAAAATTTTTTTGTGAAACATGATCCTGTCATGTGCAAATGGGTGTTGAATTTCAGACAATTATCCTTTCTTTGCAGATGCAGCGGCATTGAGCACTTCATCCTAAAAGTGATTAACAGGTTGCCAGATATGGAGATGGTGATTAATGTGCGTGACTATCCACAGGTTCCTCGATGGGTTCAGCCAGTCTTGCCTGTACTTTCCTTCAGTAAGGTGTGTGCACCCTTTACCCCAAAAAAGTGCCAAAGAGCTATCTACTTAAATTGATTTTATCTTTTGTCAGTACCTTGACTATTTACATTAATTTGTGTCTCCGCTTTTACTAACACTGATCCGCCGACACGCCCATGTTAAAACAGCTGATTACTAACTGCATAAATGTGCACAACCCTGAACTAATACTTAGTTGAAGCACCCTTTGATTTTATTACAGCACACAGTCTTTTTGGAAAGTAGTCTTATCAGTTCCCAGATAGCAGGAAATCATTAAAACAATGTTGAGTCAGTGTTGATGAGTCAACGCTAATTGCATTAAATTAACGTTACAAAGTGACACTATGATGTTGATTCTTACATCACTGCTGTTGAATCAACACTGCACTGTAAAAAATAATACCCTATATATATATCAAATATATATATATATATATATATATATATATATATATATATATATATATATATATATATATGTATATGTATATATATATATATATACTCAAAAAAGGTTGATCTGTTGCAACAGATTGCAAGCAATATTATTAATTAAAATTTAACAAATAAGAATTGAGTTAAAATTAATCAAAGGAGCTCCTTAAAAGTGAACCATTTAAAAATATAGCTGCAAGCAGCAATTACGGGGCCAAGCACAAAAGCGGCACAAGAAGCCAGCCAACATGGCTGGGAGCATCAGACCAACAGCAGCAGTGAGCAATTAGACAAAAAAGTTATTAGCATTTTTGTCAATTTTATTATAACTTTTGACCACAAGGTGGCGCTGGTCCGAACCTTCTCAGGCTCCTTCAGGGCATTGTCCTGATGACCCATACCAAAATGAATTTTTGTCAAACCCATCAGAAGTTACAAGCAAAAATAGCCATTTTTCATATTTCCCCTCCAGTAGGTGGCGCTGCGCCGAAACACTGTATGATGCCTCAGGACATGCTTGTGATGACACATACTAAGTTTGGTCTGAATATGATAAAGCATTGCAGAGATACAGCTTCAAGAGTCGTTTTTGCATCATGCCTCAAATTCTTTACTCTGGTATACGAAAACGGTTTGACATATCGACTTGAAATCCATAACTTTTTGTTGGCATGGTCTGAAGATGATACGGTTCGATTTTGGTGAAAATCAGAGCAACAGTCTAGGAGGAGTTCGAAAAAGTAGGTTTTTAAAGAAAAACCATACAGCGGACAGGAAGTTCAGCTGACTATGGCAAATTTGATATCTATGATCTCAACATCACCTACGGAATCTACGGACACCAGTTTCATTACAATTGGTTAATATAGTCAAAAGTTATTAGCATTTTTTGTAAATTTTGTTATAACTTTTGACCACAAGGTGGCGCTGGTCCGAACCTTCTCATGCTCCTTCAAGGCATTGTCCTGATGACCCATACCAAATTTATGATTTTTTGTCAAACCCATCAGAAGTTATAAGCAAAAATAGCCATTTTTCATATTTCCCCTCCAGTAGGTGGCGCTGCTTCGAAACACTGTATGATGCCTCAGGTCATGCTTGTGATGACACGTACCAAGTTTGGTCTGAATATGATAAAGCATTGCAGAGATACAGCTTCAAGAGTCGTTTTTGCATCATGCCTTAAATTCTTTGCTCCGGTATACGAAAACCGTTTGACATATCAACTTGAAATCCATAACTTTTTGTCGGCATGGTCTGAAAAACAATATGGCGGACAGGACGTTTAGCTGACTATGGCAAATTTGATATCTTTGTTCTCGGCATGACCCAAGGACAAAGATCGAGTTCGAAAAAGTAGGTTTTTAAAGAAAAACAATATGGCGGACAGGAAGTTTAGCTGACTATGGCAAATTTGATATCTATGTTCTCAGCATGACCCAAGGAATCTACTGAGACCAGTTTCATTACAATTGGTGAATACAGTCAAAAGTTATTAGCATTTTTGTAAATGTTGTTATAACTTTTGACCACAAGGTGGCGCTGTGCCGAAACTTCTCAGGCTCCTTCAGGGCATTGTGCTGATGACCCATACCAAGTTTTGTAAAGATACGTTAATGCGTTCGTAAAATACAGCATTTTAGCACAAAATTCAAAATGGCCGACGGCCAAATTGGCCGATATGGGAAAATTGGATATCATTCGACTCGGCATGATTCCCCGAATCCAACGAGACCAAATTTATGATTTTTGGACAAACCCATCAGAAGTTATAAGCAAAAATACCCATTTTTCATATCTCCGCACCAGTAGGTGGCGCTGCGCCGAAACACTGCATGGTACCTCAGGACATGCTTGTGATGACATGTACCAAGTTTGGTCTGAATACGATAAAGCGTTGCGGAGATACAGCCTTACTTCTGTTTTCGCAAGCACTACGTACAATTCGTTCGTGAGTTTTTCGAAAACGGTTTGAGGAATCAACTTGAATTCCATAACTTTTTGTCAGCATGGTCTGAAGATGATCTGATTCAATTTTCATGAAAATCGGAGTAACGGCCTAGGAGGAGTTCGAAAAAGTAAGTTTTTCAGAAAATTCAAAATGGCGGAAAAATTTTCATGACGGAAAATGACGTCATAGGGTGCGATCGATTCGTCTTGACCCAAGGAATCAGAGGAAAGAATTTTGTTTCTAGCCCTTATGGTTCAAAAGTTATTAACATAAACATAAGTGCAACTTTGGACAGCTGGTGGCGCTAGAGGGATTGAGATAGAGACTCCAAATTTGCTGTGGACAAAGGTCAGACTGTCCTCTAACTGTGTGCCAAATTTCACAACTTTCCCGCAAGCGGTTCTATGGGTTGCCATAGACTTCAAGAGCGGAAGAAGAAGAAGAAGAAGAAGAATAATAAAAAAAAAAAAAAAAAAGAACGCCAACAATAACAATAGGTGCCTCCGCACCTTCAGTGCTTGGCCCCTAATAAAAATAAAAAAATAAAAAAAATAAAAAAAGAACGCCAACAATAACAATAGGTGCCTCCGCACCTTCGGTGCTTGGCCCCTAAAAAAAGAAAAAAAAAAGAACGCCAACAATAACAATAGGTGCCTCCGCACCTTCGGTGCTTGGCCCGTAATAAGCGTACGGAACGCCAACAATAACAATAGGTGCCTAAGCACCTTTGGTGCTTGGCCCCTAATAAAAAAAAAAAAAAAAAAAAAAGAACGCCAACAATAACAATAGGTGCCTCCGCACCTTCGGTGCTTGGCCCCTAATAAGCGTACGGAACGCCAACAATAACAATAGGTGCCTAAGCACCTTCGGTGCTTGGCCCCTAATGAGTAACTGCAAATAGCACACAAATAAAGTAAATTTTAAACAAAAATATTAGGTTCATTGGACAAAACAAAACTATATTAATAAATACTACTTAATTTTGTGTTATGTCAAAATAATTTCATTAAGTTAATATTATTAATAATATTAAGTGGATTATTTAAATTAATGTATTTCAGTTAATTAAATCAGATTTTAAGTATAAATAACAGACAGACGTCAAAGATTAAGAACTGTATATTTATCAGAAAATTGGGCAATACAAATGCAGACAAGGCACTGATTTTCCAGGTACAGATGACCGGTGTTGTAGTCTTAAATCACTATTAAATCACTATTCAAATGCGACCTGCGGAGAACCCAGCCTTCGAAATGAGACGCTGCATCCAACAGATGTTTTTCAACCATTTTTTAACAGACTTGCTAAATTCATGAAGGCCCACCCCTGAAACAAGCCCCCAGTGAATTAGAGCAAATTGGGTAAAGCAGTTGAAAATGCCCATCGTGGTTTGAAAATGCCCCACTGATTGGGAAACACCAATTAGTGCTCTGCAGAGATACATACCTGCATGATCTTGTGGTCATCAACTATAAATCACTGTTAGTTTAATGTCACTGTCTTCACCCATGTGTGCTGTCGACTTTCACCAACATTTCAATGCTGATCCAACACACTTTAAACACTGAAATTTCAATCTCAAGCAAAATGATGGTTTGGATCAAAACTTAACATTGTATCAATGTCACCATGCTATCTGGGTTGGTACATTGACTTATGAATATTGTGCCTCTTTGCTTTAGATCTATTAAATTGCAAGAGCATCTCCTGTGCACTGCCCTCCTCAGTTCCCTTACAAGTTTCAGGTCTGGGTTTTGGCTGGGCCATTGCATCTTTTGCTGATCTGCTGTGTTGTTTTTGTTCCAAACATATCTTTTTAAATTTTGGCCAAAAAGTTCAATCTAGGTCTCATCAAACCATAACACATTTTTAATTTTTATTTTTTTTATTTTTTTTTCCGTGCCACAATTTTGGCTTTGGTATGATACCAGAATCTAATGCCTTAGTATTGATGCTAAATCAATACAATAGTTGACAAATAACCAGCCTCAAAAGATGAAGGCAAATCTATTAAGAACTCTGCATGAAACTCTGCAGTAACAAATGTGTTGCATGTTTTAAAGAATAAATATAAACAGCACTTCTCAGTGTTCCATAGTCTGTATACTAGTTTGTATATCACATGGTGCAAAATGGCGCAATAAAATCAAAATGTAACAATAAAAAACTTGTTGCTGATAGTACTTCTGGAATAGTAGGCTGACAACCTTAAGATGCTTTTATCCTTTTCTGTGGGTGTCAAAAGGAAGAATAATAAAATGACATATAAAACATTAGCTGTCATACATCAACAATGAATGATCCACATTTACAGCATTTATTAATCTTGGTTAATGTTTGGGTTAATATTAGTTTAATACATCAAGTAATGTTAACATGTTAAACGTGTTTTAGTATATTTATAATTTATTATTGAACTTACTAGATTAATTAATATAATATTGTTAGCTCAGGTAACCTAATGAATGTTGACGAATGTAGCTTTATTGTAAACATTCATATTAATAATATTCATATTTAATTTACTTAAATTAATATTACTAATCTCTTTATTCATTCAAGCAAATTCAGTTAAAAAACGCAAGTGCAAATATTATGAGACATAAACATTATTGGTTCTGGAGTGTCCAGAGGCAACACATGATTTTCAACCATGTTTATGACTGGTGTGGTAAGGTATGTTGGTTCACCTTTTTCATCACTTTTGTATGCTAAGTAATGCCAAATTTCACTTCTACCACCCTCTTTATTAATTAGTTTGGGGCGTGTAGAGCAGGTCCAGATCTAGGCATGGGCAGGGGTGTGCTGAGCCCACCCAAATGTCTGCCTTAACCACCCAATTAGAATTTAGACACAGATAGTGTATGGGGGCTGTGTGTTGAGCAGTTTGGTGAAGGGCTGTAAAATGCCCCAACCAAAAAAAAAAAAAAAAAAAGAATGAATAAATAAATAAATAAAAATTGCAGTAATTTTCTTTTATTAGCTGAAAGTAACAGTGTGATGCGTTATACATTCAAGAGGTGAATTCAGTCTGTTGCGGAAAAGCAGAGGCTGACAATCACACAAGTGAAAATGGGCAAAAATATTAGCGTGCTATCAAGGTGCAAATTATGGGGAGTTTAATGCATCTTCATGAATATGTATCTTCATATTTACTTGACTGACTGATGTCTATCTTCATATATACTGACTGATTTTAAAGTGTCATTTGGCCGCCACTAAAATGGGTCATACCATTGCAATTACCTGAGCAGTTGAAATACACTAGAAAACCTTGCTCATTAAAGAACGTGCATAGATTGAGCTAGAACAATGTAAGTGTAGGCTATAAAACATATATGCATAGTTCAGTTAAAACTTGCCCTGGCTTGCTGTTAATGCTGTTAAACTGAATGTATGTGGAAAACTATCTGCTTACATAGCAACACTGTAATAAGAATGCACTGTTTATCATTCAATCAGTTGGGGGCCATTCACACAGAATATGGGTGCTTCTCAATTCTTATTTGTGCATCCTCGTTTCCTTTCCTTGCTTCCTTTCCTCGCGTCTTAGCTCCACCCCTCCAGGATGCGAGGAAAGGGTGCAAGGAAAAGATGAGAGGACGGAGGAATTTAATCAAGTGAAATGATATCCTCGCTCCCTTTAGTGTCACTTTAAAGCGTCATCAGCTGTGCTCGAGGGATCTACCCACATGTTGTTAAAGTTTGGTTATTTAAAAAAATATAATAAGTATTAATGAAGCAAAATGCCTAGTTGAAATATATGAGATATAAAGTTTATTTAATCTGTAAAAGTAAAGCATACATTTAAATTATTGTGACAGATAAGAAGGGGGAGGAGAATTTATGCGTGCGTCACGTTTCTCAATGAGAAAGACTTCCGCAAAGGATGCACCTGTGTATCCTCGCTCATAACTCCTCAGGAAGCCTCCTCACTCCTTGTTCCTCGCCTCTTCGCGGTGCAATTAGAGAATTGAGATGTCCTTCAAGATGGCTGAGCTCGATTGTTTTCCGGGTCATAGGATGGAGGACGGAGGAGCGAGGAGACGAGGAGGGATATTGAGAAGCACCCTATGTTCACTCACAAATTCGGTTCTCTCGACATTGCGTCAGTAGCTGACGCCATGGGGAAGCACCATTTTTGTGTGAATAATGAAACGCTATTAAATCTTGCAGGCGAGAATTCGCCTGCCAATGGAGTGCAAGCGTTTAAAATAGAGGTGGGCTCCTCTGGTCTATAAGGCGGTGCTGAACGTCATTCCCTTCTTTCTCCTTCAGACAGCTACACTGTCATCAAGAAGCCATCTGCTGCTTGCCGTTGAGGTATGCTCGCCAGAGGAATGTGTCTGGATTGCTGCTGCCCTGTAGCATTCCAGTGAGTATAACATTTCTCTTTCGGGTGACTTCTGGACTGATGTGTTTTCTGCTTGGGCGTTGCCCTCTCAGAAACAGTGCTGCATGAGTCCATCTGCTGTCTATCAGTGGTGGACCTTAAGGACTCCAGTGATGAGATCATGCCAACTAAGTGTCTGTGTTCCTCTCACCCAACCATTCAGGAAATAAACCTGGCTTCTCATGCTCCCCCCTCCATGGTGGAGCGGCGAACAGAGCGTGAAGATTGCAGCTAAGGGTTCTCATGCCAGCACAGGTGCTGCATGGCCCCCACTCTGGAAACGTGCAGCTCCCCACCTCAGAGCAGCGATCTGCCATGTAAAAAGCCTATATCGCTCCAGCTCCTCACTCATTCACATGAGATAAGCAGCCCTCCGCCTCAGGGCAGTGGTATGCCGTGTACAGAAGATGACAAATTTTTCCAGCTGCTCAATTATTCACATGATATAAGCAGCCCCCTGACCCAGAGCAGCGACTTGCTATGTACAGAGGACAAAGTGCTTCAGTCGCTCATTCACTTATGCAGTATTAGCAGCCCTCTGCCTCAGAAAAGCAGTCTGCCTTGCATAAAGCGCAATGTGCTTCATCCTTTGTAAAATCTCATAACGCGGCTTCCCGCCTCAGAGTACAAAATGTTCCAGCCACTAACTCACCCATGCAGTATAGGCAGCCCCTGTCTCAGAGTGGTGGTCTATCTTGTATAAGGCACAAAATTCTCTGGCCCAACATATACATAAGAAATAAAAATATCATGCATGGGAAATAAAAATAATCATATTTAACTAAAGGCTGTCTGAATCAATCTCTACCTCTAACTGCCCGAATCAGAGACTCAGAGAGCTTCAGTTCGTGAGACACACTAGTAGCAACCCGGCTTACTAGTGTCTTTCCTACCCCTTCATGAGGTGGAGTATCCCCATACCTTCTGCCTCTGATGGCTTCCAGTGTCTTTCAAACCCTTTAATGGAGTGGAGTATCCACCACACCATCTGCCTCTGATGGCTTCCGGTGGTACACCAGCCTGTGACCTGGTGTCTTACACTCAAGTCTGAGTGTGTAAACCCACCATCTCACTTCCCAATTTTCTCAACTCTTCAAACCAGACAGCCCTTACCAAAAAAAAAAAATAAAATAAATGAAAAAATTAAATAAACACAAGGATAATTAAAGAATCAAAAGAGCAAAAAGATGATGCATTGATAAAGTGCAATCAGTCTGACGTACAGTGGCACATTGCTCATTCAGTAAATGCACAGCTAAACAGATATGTTTTGAGTCTGGATTTGAATGTGACATCTGATCTCTTCAGGAAGCTTGTTCCACCTGCAACTGGCATAACACCTAAAATTATATATATATATATATATTTTTTTTTTTTTTTTTTTTTTTAAAGTAAACCCTTGGTAGTTCTAAGTGACTTGATCCTGATGATCTTAGTTATCTGTTAGGGTTTATATTCTATGAGCATTTCTGCAATTCTAAGAATCCTGGCACCAGCGTTTTGTATGAGCTTCAGCTGACTTATGGTCTTTTTGGGAAAGCCAGTAAGGAGTCCATTACAATAATCCATCCTGCTGATGAGGAAAGCATGAACAAGTTTCTCTAAGTCTTGACTGGAAACAAAGCATCTTATTCTTGCAATATTTTTGAGATGATAGTATGCTGATTTAGTTATTGTTTTTACATGACTACTGAAACTAAGGTCTGACTAAGTTATGCGTTCACCTTGAGAATTTCATCTTCGTTTACAAATGCAATGACTTCAGTTTTGCCTTTAACTGAAGAAAGTTTTGGCACATCCAATTGTTAAATTCATCAATGCATTGGTACAGGGAGTCAATGGGGCTGTAGTTTAGGTGATAGGGCTAAGCAAATCTGGCTATCATCTGCATAGCTGTGATAGGCAATTTGGTTCTTTCTCATTATTTGGCTCAGTTGCAGCATATACAGATTGAACAAGTGTGGTGCAAGAATTGAGCCTTGGGGGACTCTGCATGTCATGGATGTCCACTCTGACTTATGGTTGCCTATACTCACATTATAATAACCTCTCCCTTCTAAGTATGACCTGAATCATTTAAGGACCATCCAAGTTTTCCAGCCTGTCAAGAAGTATGTTGTGATTGACAGTGTCAAATGCAGCACTGATGTCGAGTAGTACCAGCACTGATATTTTGCCTGTTTCAGTATTTAAAACTGCTGTCCGTAACTTTTTTTTGGTTAAAAAATCAAAAATTATCCAAAATCAATTTGGGCACGTACATAACCAGCCAGTGTTCAAAACTATCACTTTACCTTAGCCAGAATTACAACGGTAAGCTTGTAATAATGTTTTATAATAAAATCAGTACTGGTGGGTTTCCGTGGGAAATTCGATCATGCAGCCATTCGTCTTTGTGTTGTTACAACACATCTGTAAACAGAACAAAGGAGTCCCAGCTAGTAGGCTATATGGGAGGATGCTACTTGTAGCGGATCATTTATAGCATTTCTCACAGCAGCTGGAACAATTAAACTTATCATTTTGATGGCGGATTGTAATCCAGAAAGGTCGAAATGACAGTCGTTAGTGACAACTGGAGATTCACCCGTAGTCAAAAGCAAAAGACTTCAGACTGTGGAGTGGCTACAGAAATTGAAATTTACAGGTAATGCTTATACACACTAAATACACAGTCACGTAATGCTGATATTGTTAACATTAACAATTTGAGAACAAAGTATAACAATAATAATAATTTGCATGGTTTCGTGTGATCCGAGCAAAGCGATCTTTAGATTTAATCATCATTAGCAGCGAGATTTGTTTTCTTTCCTCAGTTGGTCAGAACAAAAGTGACAGACATGTTACTTGTTCAGATGACATTTTCCGGTGAAATTCTTATTTTGGTCTTACTTCTAAGATGTAGAATCTGTGATTCTGAAATACAGTATCACCTATGTGGTGACTGACAGCAAACATTAGATTCATCCACACTGAGGAGCCGTGCCGATCCACAACCCACGTAAAAATGATAATTCTGCAAATAACTGCACTTGCAGGTTTCAAACAGAGATGGCTACAAAGAGGCAAAACTTACAGACTGCAGCTTTAAGCAAATATCATTTATTATCTTTATGAGCACTGTCTCTGTACTATGATGGAGTCAGAAGCCAGATTGAAAGTTGTCGAAGTATCCATTTAAGCTTAACAATTTGTTCAGCTGATTGAAAATGACATTTTCAATGATCTTGCCTGTGAAAGGAATATTTGAGATTGGTCTATAGTTGCTCAATATGGTGTTATCCAGATTGCTCTTTTTCAGGAAGGGCTTAACCACTGCAGAAAGAAGTGAGGCATTTACCACTTCTAGGAGATCTGCTTCTAAACAGTTTTTGAAAAACACTTTTGAAAAAAAGATGTGGGAAGTGTGTCAAGGGAGTGTTGGAAATATAGAAGCAAAGACCAGGAGACTTGGTTGTATCTTCAGCAGGATTCTTTATTGAGAACATGCTGTTGCTTTCTGCAGTCATCAACAAAAGGTGTTGACCTTACACACAGCCTTACAATGACCACAATGGGGGGGTTGTTAGTCCCTCTACAGTCACAAAAAGAGTGCATGTGTTAAGTTGCCGTTTATAATATTTGAGAACAAGGTCTGTCTAGCTTTGCCTAGTTCCACATTGAAAACATATAGATGTTATAGATGTTATTGTGGATTTCAGGTTGTATTGTCTTTTCATTTCATTTTGCACTGCTGTTGAGTTTCTCCAAGGTGCTTTTTGTCTGCCACTCTTCTTCCTGACTATTACAGGAGCAATATCATCAATTACACTCTTGAGTTAAAAGAATCAAGAAGAAAAAGTGTCTGGAGATATGCTTGGTGTTAAAGATATAGCCTTCATAAACAGCACACCAGTCATCTCATTTAAGCATCTCTTTTTAACAGAGACAGACCTAGCTTCAATAGTAGGAAAGATCAGTATTATCTGGTCTTCACCTGTGGTCCTGGTCCCCAAACCTGATGGCTTATACAGGTTCTTTGTGGATTGCAGAAAGTTAAACAGCAAGACCCTACCTGACGCTTACCCAATGCCACTGATTCATGACATCCTAGAATCCCTGGAAGGCACCTCCTGGTTTAGCTCATTGGATCTGCAGTCCGGGTACTGACAGGTGAAGATGGAGGAAACGAGTAAAGAATAGATGGCTTTTATTACCACCAAGGGGCTATTTCAATTCATGTCTATGCCTTAAGGGCTCGGGAACGCCGCTGTCTTCTTCCAGCATTTGATGGAGAGAATTCTGGCTGACTTGAGGGGGAAAATTCCGTCTACATCAACGACATCAATATCTATTCAAAGACATTAGAGAAACACATTCCATCACCTTAATACTGTTCTTCATAAACTTACCCAAGCCAGGCTGACACTGAACATGAAGAAATGCCACTTTTTTTAAGCAACAGCTTAAGTTCCTCGGCCATATAGTCTCAAAGAGGACTGCGAGAAGACCAAGGCCGTTGCAGAGTTCTCTCCACTAAAAGACCTCAAAGCTCTGCAACAGTTTCTGGGCTTGGCAGGGTGGTAACATAAGTTCAATCCCCACTTCGCTGACATCGTTGCTCCATTGAACCACGTCAAAAAGAAAGGAGTTAAGTGGGAGTGGACTCCAGAGTGTCAAGCTAGCATGGATGCACTGAAACAAGCATTACAGAACTCACCAGTACTGATACAACCAGACCTTAACAGAGCCATCCAAGTTCACACAGATGCAAGTGATGTAGGACTGGGTGCCATCCTCACTCAACATTGCTTCACGGACGTTCACAGGGGCAGACAAGTATGGTAGCACTTCTAAAAAATAATGTTTTAGAGGTGGTTTGGGCTGTTGAAAAGTGGAGCCATTACCTGGAGGGAAGGTTGTTTGATGTCTTCACTGACCATGCTGCACTCGCCTGGGCCTTCAGCTGTCCCAAGACCTCCTCACGCCTAAATCGCTGGATCTTCTGTCTGCAACAATTCAACTTTCAGGTCAATCATAGAAATGGCTGAATCAACATGGGTCCTGACGCTTTATCCTGGGTATATGAGCCATCTTCTGATGCTGCCCCATGTCTCTCCATATCTTCTCACCACTTGTCTAGCTCGCCACACTCTCTGGAAGAAATTGCTCAAACTCAATGTTTGGACAATACCATCACTCGCCTCCAAACTGGCATCCAACCTCGCTCATTCAAACAGCCCATCGCCTTTGAAGACCACCAAGGAGTGTGGTACCGCAAAGTTCCTTTAAGAAATAAGGGAGAAAAGTATCAGCTCATGGTACCACAGTCTCTAACAACCGACTTCCTGCATTATTACCATGACAATCCCTTAGGAGGCTATCTTGGACCGTTAAAAACACTGCTGAAAAGCCTAGAGGTGGCATGGTGGCCTTCCATCAGGAAGAACGTTTGGCGATATGTCAAAGGCTGTGAGGTATGCCAGAAATGCAAACCCAGCAATACAAAACCATCTGGAGTTTTACAGAGTAACAGATCACTGAGCCTGGACACACTTTAAGGATGACCTGATGGGTCCATTTCCCACCAATAAAAAACAGAACACTTACCTCCTTGTCATTGTTGATTATTATACCAAGTGGGTGGAAATGTTCCCACTTAGAGATGTCAAGACCCAGAAATTAGTGAAAATCCTCTGGGAGGAGATATTAACATGATGGGGTGTCCCAAAGTACCTGGTGTCTGACAGGGGTCCCCAGTTCACCTTCAGCATTCTGGGCGATCAATGCAAGGCATGAGGTTGTGTTTAGAAATTGACAAATTTAACTAAAAGAATAAACCAAACCATGATTGATGCCTATGCTGGTCAACAACATCAAACCTGGGACCAGTTGCTACCAGAATTCCGCTATGCCATCAATACTATCCAACAGGAAACCACCAGAAAGACACCAGCTAATGCTGGGATGGCAGAATCTGGGACCACTGGAATGCCTGGTCCACTGACCACCTTCACCTGATCAAGCTGCATATTCCCTGAAGGAACAGAAAGTAATATATATATTGTCAGCTGTCTATGTATAATTGTTTCCGCTAGGGATGTCCTGATCAGGTTTTTTTGCCCTCGAGTCGGAGTCATTTGATTTTGAGTATCTACCGATACCGAGTCCCGATCCGATACTTCTATAATACATAAAAAAGAATAAAGAAGAGCGAAAAAACAGATCCAGGATGTTCCTTATTTTTTATTTAATTCACCTTATTTTAACATTCAACAACTTCTTCACTTCACTTTAGTGCAACAGTAAATATAAAAAGTCTAATATAAAAACAAATATATTTGGTTTGATTTGGGTATGCTGCAGTCTGTGTAATAACTAAAATATTGTTTACATATATCATATTTTCTGGGTAGTTTACTTTAGATTTTTATAATACACCATACTTTAACCCAAACTGAATAAATAAAAACAAGTTTAAATGGGTAAATCTCCAATACTAATTTTTGATTCTTAATTTTCTTGTTAAAACACATTAGACATGCTTATTCTGTGCATTTTGAACACTTTTTTTGTATGTCCATCAAAAGTGTGCTTTCACTTTAATTGAGCGTCAGCAGCTCAGCGTGTGTCTCAATCCGCTCCCGAGTTCAGTAGTCAGGGCACTGATCAGGGTATCAGCCATATTAACTTTCATTATATACTGATTCACAACCTAGGGAGCTAGGGAGCTGATTGAGACACAGGGATAGACTCGGTGCCGAGACGATTGCGGCACTGCTGCTTACACTACGCTCCTGCCTGATGCTCGAGCTGCTCCTGCTGCCTGTGTGAATGCATCCGTTGGTTAACATGCACGCTGAAAAAATATGCACTGCTCACGTGCCACTTATGCTTGCAGTGTGAAACAGGCCTAACTCTGTGCCACCGCATAACTATAGATGTGTTAAAAATAATAAGAATATATATACATATATATCTGAGCCCTGATTGGGAGGTAACGTCCGATTCCGATCAAGTATGAAACCACATGATCGGATCTGGACATCCCTAGTTTCCGCTGTGTTTCTGTTGCCCCATCGAGTGTTGTTGTTCCCGTTTTCTCTCGCGAGTGTTCAGCTGATTTTATACTTCCTATACAGCAGGAGCAACTCTCCTATAAAAGAGCAATCTTCATCGTGCTCAATCTGGATTATAGCGACCGATCACACTGTACCCTTTTGCTGTCTTTGACTGGCTCCTGTTTCTCGTCTTTTGGATTATAATGAATTCAATGGATTATATTAACATTGGGGATTCCATCACAGGACAGCGCTGTTCTTCTTTGTGCTTCCAGACTCAAATGCTTCACCGGTGAGGCCTAACCATAACACACACACAACACTAGACTTTTACGGACAATCTTACACACACACACACATTTGTCTTCATTTGTAAACCCAACCTACAAGTATTTAAATAAATTGTCCTTTTAATTGTTTTTCATCTGCCAGTAGGACTGAGTGTTACTATCAGAGTCCTGGACTCGGCTGCACTCTGAGCTGAGTGCTGCTGTCTGTTCAACCTTGAGCGCCAGTTAGCATCAGTGTTAGCTCCTGGCTGATTCGATCTGTGTCCGGTCACTTTTGGGAATTCATCACCTACATTCATCATGTCTAGGGATTCTTCACCTACATTCATTAATACTTCAAATCTGTGCTCAAGATGTATAGGTTGTACTAGGAAACCAGTGTTTGGGGTAGTGGGAAGATGCTTCTGCGGCACAATCTGATGTCTTAAGTGCCTTTGGGCCTCCCTCCCTGTTTGTGCCATTGATTAGTGTGTTGATCAGTTACAGCTTGTTTCTCTACACTCAGTACGGCCTGTTGAGGAGTACTAGATTTATGGGACTCACCGGCTATATGCTGAGGGGGTCCATGAGAAAGCTCTAATGTGTGTTCCGTCTAGTTTGGTAGTCCTGAACCTAGCTTTGTTTTGAGAACTGCAATCCTTTGTAGAAGTCTGTGGCAGTTTGTGCAGTAGGTAGATTCTTCAACCAGAAGAGGCATTTTCTTTCTTATCCTTTTGAATGTAGGCAGCTGTGTTTTCCCTTATCTGGAATGGCTGCTGTCAGTGGGTGGCAGGTCAGATAAATATTCCACTTTTTTGTAGTAATCTTCCAGTTTCAAGTGTCTCTAGTTTTAGCGTTGGTGCCAAGCTTTGTTGTTTTGAGCACTGTTATCTTTAGTTAAATTTAGGAGATAAAATATAAAAACAATAGAGCAAATCGCAGAGCAGTAAGCGAGAGCGTCCAAACAGTAGCTAAGCTGGAAGTAATCATATATTATGACTACTTCCCACTATACCTAATGTATGCCGGCGCTGCCGAGGTTCATCATCTTCTATGATAAGCACCGGCTGTGCCACTGTTTTTCATTCAGGGATGTAATGTTGCTTACACTAGCCACTGTATACACTGGTGCTGCCGCCGGTCCTACTATGTTGAAGTTTTCAGTGTTCTTTTTCTGCACAGTGCTCTGCACTGTTAATTATTTGACTGTAAATTTACAATAAATTGCAGGTTAATAATTGCATGACTTTCACAGTAAGTTACTGTAACATTTTTACAGTAAATTATTGTGAAATGACAGCTGTATACTGTGACTTCACAGTAATTATGACATCGCATTACTGTGATTTAGCGGTAAGCTGCTGTAGAATTAATGTATTTAACTGTGAAATTACAGTTGGTGTCTATGTATTACTGTAATTTAACAGTAAGCAGCTGTAGAATTAATGTATTTAACTGTGAAATTACAGTTGGTGTCTATGTATTACTGTAATTTAGCAGTAAGCAGCTGTAGAATTATTGTACATAACTGTGAATGTCTATCTATTACTGTGATTTAGCATAAATGAAGGACCAAACAAAACTGATAAAAACTGACATAACTTTTATTTTTTAGAAGTAAAATACAATTTAATTACATGAATAAAACACTGGGCAACAGGGATTGACACTGGGTAACAGGAACGTGTGTGTCAAAAGAGAAAGGAGGAGACAGAGAAGAGAGAGTGAGGGAGAGAGATGTAAGAAAAGACAAAAAGGTGGGAATAGAGAGGGTCGCAGGTGTCTCGCTCCTTCCATCGCAGCTGGCACCTGCATAGTGTGGGTTCTATCCACTATATACAAAAGATAAGAAAGACAAAAAGTTTAAGTTACTCTGTGGTGGACTGACTCCCTGTAAGTATGGTGCTCGCATTGTAACACTAATCCTAAAATGTCTACAATTTAAGTAATTTCAACTATTTAAAAAAAATTATGTGAATAGTACTCTTAATTAATATTAAATCAACAAACCAGGACTCTTATCACTCCTGTTACTTTTACCCAATCCTATTATTTTTCACTTGAGTAACAGGACTGAAAGTAACATGATTGAGGTTAAAAGGTTAGTTCACCCAAAAATGAAAATTCTGTCAGTAATTACAGAGCACAAATTAAGATATTTTTTATGAAATCTGAGAGCTGGATCACTCCTCCATCGGCTTCTAAGGGTTTGAAACTTGCTGGCCCAGAAAAATGTATTAAAGATATCTTTAATATAGTCCAAGTGACTCCAGTAGCTCAATCTTAAGTTTATAAAGCGACGAGAATACTTTGTGCGTAAAAAAAAAAAAAAAAAACTTTATTCCACAATTCATTTCCTTCTCTGTGGGCCTTGAGTTTTTTCTTGTAGTATAACAGCGTAGCGCTTCTGTGTTATACGTCACACGTATGCTCACTATTGGCCGACGCTGGTCATGTGTGTGATGCATGTGACATATTACACAGAAGCGCTACGCTGTTATACTACATGAATTCACCCGAGGCCCAGAGAGAAGAAAATGAATAGTGGAATAAAGTCGTTATTTTTGGGGGGTTTTGCGCACAAAAAGTATTCTCGTTGCTTGGTAAACGTAAGATTGAGCCACTGTAGTCACTTGGACTATATTAATGATGTCTTTAATACATTTTCTGGGCCAGCAAGTTTCAATCCCTTAGAAGCCTATGGAGGAGTGAGACAGCTCTCAGATTTAATCAAAAATATTTTAATTTGTGTTCCGAAGATGAACGAAGGTCTTACGGGGTTGGAACAACATGAGGGTGAGTAATTACTGACAGAATTTTCATTTTTGGGTGAACTAACCCTTTAAGTAAAAATTGCATGCTAAATTGCATAGTAAATCAACACAGTAGCAAGTAATGTAAATTTACACTTAAAAATATTGTAAAGTACTGTAAATTTGACGTTTTTTAGACGTCAAGGCATGTTAAATTCAAATAAACGTAAAAACAATTAATTTTACACATTTATTTTGCAGTCTATCTAAACTCTACATTGAATCAGGAGACACTATAGAACACATTAAAGGGATAGTTCACCCCAAAAATCTTTGGAACACAAATTAAGATATTTTAAGAAATCCAAGAGCTTTCTGTATCCTCCATGGACAGCAATTATTTTACTTTCAAGGCCAGGAAAGATTGTTAAAATAGTCCATATGTATACAGTGGTTAAACCTTAATGTTATGAAGTGACGAGAATACTTTTACTGCGCAGAAACAAAACAACACAAAATAGAATACCGACTTGATTCAACAATTTTTTTCCTTTCTGTGCCAGTATCCGATGCGTTTCACGTGATGTGTTCTCGATCATGCATGTGATTGCATTGCGCACAAAAAGTATTCTCGTCGCATCATAACATTGAGGTTGAACCACTGTAGTCATTATTATTTTAACGATGGTTTTACTACCTTTCTCGGACTTGAAAATGGTTATAACATAGTAGTCTATAGGTGGGATCAGAAAGCTCTCAGATTGCTTAAAATTTTCTTAATTTGTGTAGAACAAAATTCTTGTGTTTGGAACATCATGAGGGGATGTAATTAATGACAGATTTTTCAATTTTGGGTGAACTAACCCTTTAATAGCTTCAGTAAACTTCTTACTGCATAACTACATCTAGCTTAAAGGAACACGCCGACTTTTTGGGACTTTAGCTTATTCACCGTATCCCCCAGAGTTAGATAAGTCCATACATACCCTTCTCATCTCCTTGAGTGCCTCTGCTTGACGCACCCACCGCTAGCCTAGCTTAGCACAAAGACTGGAGGTAAACAGCTCCAGCTAGCATACTGCTCTCAATAAGTGACAAAATAACGCCAACATTTTCCTATTTACATGTTGTGATTTGTATAGTCACAGTGTGTACAAATAACAAGGTCATATGAGACAACCATCTTCTAACTGTATACATACTGGGAACTATATTCTCAGAAGGCGAAGCACTGCTACTTCCCCAAGTATATTCTGAGAATATAGTTCCCAGTATGTATACGGTTAGAAGATGGTTAGAGTCACTGTAACTATACAAATCACAACATGTAAATAGGAAAATGTTGGCGTTATTTTGTCACTTATTGGGAGCAGTATGCTAGCTGGAGCCGTTTACCTCCAGTCTTTGTGCTAAGCTAGGCTAGCGGTGGGTGCCTCAGACAGATTTACGGCAAGCACGGAGATGAGAAGGGTATGTATAGACTTATCGAATTCTGGGGGATACGGGGAATAAGATAAAGTCACAAAAAGTCAGCGTGTTCCTTTAACACAGATACTGTGTTTCATTAGTCCGTTCTTAAATTGGAACACAGCTTACATTAGATTGACATCCATTCGAAGTCAATGAGCTTCCTGATAAGAGTGCAAACTTGCTGGTTCATGTGACCTCTCTGCCTCTTAGATTTTGTGCCTGTCTCTGGGTTGATGCCCAAGAAGCACCTACAAACAAAAAGACAGAAGAAACCTGTTAGTTTAATTCAAGTGTGATGAAAAAGGTGTCAGTTCCCAGTCATCACCTTAATGTAATCACATTTTACAATGCTATAACTGAACCACATAAAAAGTAATGAACAATATATACACATTAGTTAAAGATAAATGTGAAAATATAGAATCTATTAAGGACTACTCGGGTTTTTAACTTTAAAATGAACAGTGTGTAGTGTAGCTAGAAAGCTACATCACCACCCTGTAGGCTACTGGAAACTAAACTATACGGTTTGTATTTAAGTTGAATATACAAACACCATTACCAGATGACGATTAAAAGACAATAATTACAAACGTATATCCTACAGATACAAATCACTGCAATTACTTTGGACTGTCTAGTTATAATCAACATTAATGTACTGGCAAAACACAGATAAGTGCACATTGGTCTAACAGCGGGAAAACTGCCGCGCAAAACATTTATTTTGGCAGTGGAAAATTCCAGAGACAAGATAAAAAAAAAAAAAAAAAATACATGGACATGCGCACTTCATTTTTCTGTTGACCAGAAAGACAACGGTTGCTCCGTTTCACACACACAGCAGGGAAGAAAATTATAAAGTTACTAATTTTAGATTAATTTAATCCACCTTTGCCCAAATCCACAAACACCATAATTTATCTAGTTGATAATAACTGTCATAATACCCACATTAAGGCCACATCTTACCTTATAACTTTATGTATCGTCGGTCAATGTAGAAGCTGTGGTAAAAGAGAGAACGCTGTTAGAGTAACTAATATAAGCTTTAAGTAAAGCTAAAGTTAAATGTTCGACGGTGTATCTAATCAGACATCTCAGTTAACTTAATACGGTATAATTAACACTACAACCAACGTCTTTTCATTCAAATTTGCGCGCTTAAACGTCGACGCGAGTCTGCTCCAGCTAAGTTACAAAAACATGACAACAGAACCTACAACTAACGCTAATTTGGTTCATACTTTTAAATTACATGCACTATCATATAAAAAACATCAAATTGATAAAGTTTGACATTTAAACACTTACCGCTGTCTGAATCCACCGAATGGGACCACGTAGATCAGAGAGCTCTGATGACGCTCTGATGACGCTGCCGCAGTTGCCACTCAAAAAAGTCAAAAAAGACGGCATTCACAGTAGTTTCTTGTAAAAGCCCCGCGCCTGCATTATTTTCACAGTAAAAGTCTAAATACGGTATTATATTGTGAATTATCACAGTTAAAGCCTGTGAAGTGGTAATCATGTAATTAACTGTGAAATATTACAGTTATATCTTGTGAAATCCTGGAAAAATTTTACAGTGTGTGTGACTGTTGTCTAGCCCTGCCTTAGCCCCTTGCATAGAGCCTGAGCTAGCTAAGAAGAGGACTCATGCCCAAAACGCCTTCCATCCCCGACACGAGGAAAGTGCCACATAGCATAATAGATGGGTCGACGGTAAAGTCTCGGTTTCCCTGCCTTTTGTAGGCATTGAGATCACTAGTTGTCTTTCCTATGACTGTTCCGCTGTGTGGTGTGACAAAGCTGAAAGACAGAATACAGAGGGTGCTTCTATATCAGAACTCTTTTCTTTCATACGATAAGTAACCACCGTCTTAGAGTGGCGAATACCATGTAAAAAGCACAAAGTGCTGCAGCACTTGTCGGAATATATGGAGGCATGACACCAGAGAGAGTTCTGGAAACAATAAGAATGGCTGCAAGATAGTTATTTTGCAGGATGCCACTTTTATATTGACTGTCGTGCAAGCTCTAAAATACCTCCGGCATTACAAGTGCACTATCAGAACGCTCCCTGAGACTGTTCGTGCAGAAGTTGATCCTCTCGCAGGTTGGCCGGAGGACTGTTTATTTACGAGCGTCTGGAGAATGCCGGCTTTTATATTCGGATCATCACAAGTGTTTCTGAGGTTGCTTCATGGGCACAGCATACTTCACAGTCCCTTCAAATGGGCAAAGTCTTTGTACATTTATGGAATGTATGAAAAGTGTCTCTCTCCCTGTTAAAATGAGTGGAGTTCACGTGCTGAATGATCTGGATGATTGACTGATCATGGTTCATTCAGAGAGTGTTTAACCAGCACAGACTTCTGCTTCTCAACCACCCATGGAGTGGAGCTGGGCTTTATTTTCATGCAAGCACACTTTTCAAAGGGACTCTCCCAGCCTGTAATTTACTCTCCCACTGGCTTTGAGCTGAGAAGTCTCTGCCTTTAAGGTTTGGGACACAACAAACCGATGCCAAAGAACAAGAACATGCGATGAACAAAGAACAATGCCGATTCTACATGCTGAATCTGCCAAGAAAGAAATCTACGGCGTCTGACTAGAGATAACTATATGGAACACGCCAAAAAAATTACGTCTGTGCGTCTCTGGCTTAAAGGGTTAGTTCACCCAAAAATGAAAATAATGTAATTTATTACTCACCCTCATGTCGTTATACACCCGTAAGACCTTCATTCATCTTTGGAACATAAATTAAGATATTTTTTATTAAATCCGATGGCTCAGCGAGGCCTGCATTCACAGCTATGACATTTCCTCTCTCAAGATCCATAAAGGTACTAAAAACATATTTGAAACCGTTCATGCGAGTTCAGTGGTTCTACCTTAATATTATGAAGCAACGAGAGTACGTTTTGTGCAGCCAAAAAAAACCAAAATAATGACTTTTCAACAATATAGTGATGGGCTGATTTCAAAACACTGCTTCAGAGATTTGCGAATCGAATCAGTGACTCGGAGAGCCAAAGTCACGTGATTTCAGCAGTTTAGCCATTTGATAGGAGATCTGAGTCACTGATTCGATTCGCAAAGCTCCGAAGCATTGTTTGAAATCAGCCCATCACTATATTGTTGAAAAGCCGTTATTTTGTTTTTTTGGTGCACAAAAAGTATTCTCGTCGCTTTATAATATTAAGGGAGAACCACTGAACTCGCATGAGCTGTTTCAAATATGTTACCTTTACGGATCTTGAGAGAGGAAATGTCATTGCTGTGAATGCCTCGCTGAGCCATCGGATTTAATCAAAAATATCTTAATTTGTGTTCTGAAGATGAACGAAGGTCCTACGCGTGTGGAACGACATGAGGGTGAGTAATAAATGACATTATTTTCATTTTTGGGTGAATTAACCCTTTAAGAGTGCTCAGGAAACACTGGCTGATCACACATTTGTCACATTTGCCTGTTTCGCATTCAGTTTGGGTAGTACACTGCCCCATATTGATGAATTTTGGAACATCAGCGTATCAAGTAACGAAATGACAAAAATCATGATATTGAACCACTTGAATTATAATATATACCAATATTTTCCAGTACTTGTATCCCGCACAACCCTACTGGCGTCCACAACAAAAAATTTATATTAGTCAGGCTCTAATTGTATTTAAAGTGTATTAGTATAGTTATACTTTTGCTCACTGTTTAGACGCTAGACTACCAGGACATCATGTACCCTGCATGGACATTCTGGGAGGGAGGTCCTGCTGTATGGCCTATCTACCCCACTGGACTGGGCCGATGGGATCTCATGAGGGATGACCTGAAAAAGTTGGTAACAAATTAGAATATTTAAAGTCCTGTTCTCATCCTACATCTCAGTATAATATACAAATCCAGATTAATGTCTCATCCAGATTAATCCATTATAGTCAATTTAAGGCAATTAGATGTATTCTAATTTTTACTTTACATTCTTCAGATCAGCTGCACGATGGCCCTGGAAGAAGAAAAGCCCAAAAGGATTCTTTAGAGGCTCTAGGTCTGTTGTGTCTCCAGCATACAGTTCAATGTAGAGTTGTTTTCAGCAAAAGCTGATCAGTTTTTCCTATGTTTGTAGGACCAGTTCAGAGAGGGACCCTCTGATCCTTCTCTCAAGAGAAGCCCCTGACCTTGTGGATGCAGAGTACACCAAGAATCAGGCCTGGAAGTCAGAGAAGGTTTGTTTACTCTTTTAGCACACAAGGCGTGTAGAAATAATCTAGATTATGTAGAATTAGGTTAAAGTTGTGATGAAATGTAAGTAGCGAGAGATCTTTTCTTCAAGATTGTGAAAAAAAAAAAAAAAAACAGTGCGGAGACTTCTGTTTATTGGTTGATGGACGGATTTTGAGATGTGGGCATTTTTACTCCAAAGTGGAGGCAGATGAACGTGAATTTGGCAGGGATGGGTTTAAGAGAACAAAATTATTAGAAAAATCAACAAACAGACGTTATGTAATTTTGGATAAATTGTTCACCATAAGATTGATTACAGTTCATTTAGAAAATAGATTTTTCATTTCATGCCAACCCATAAAATTCAATAGGATTTTGCAACAAGCAGTGCACAGGGGCCTACAAAGACAGACTTGGGAAACACTAATCTAGACTAAGCTCGAAGTTCTTTAATATCCTCAGTAAAATCAAAATATATTTCTGCTCTAGACTTTACAGACTTGTCATTTCAAAACTACTGTTTTTTTTTATTATTATTATTATTTTTTTTTATTATAGGACACTCTGGGTAGATCCCCAGCAAAGGAAATTCCCCTAGTTGAACACTGTGAATACAAGTAAGAACAGCCTCATTTCTACTTTTGCAAGAGCTGTAGCACTGAACCAGATATCTGTCAGTGAACTAGCATTTAAAGTATTTTGTTGAAGATTTCTCAATATTTCTCAGGTACCTCTTTAACTTCAGAGGTGTTGCTGCTAGTTTCCGTTTGAAGCATCTGTTCTTGTGTGGCTCGCTGGTTTTTCACGTTGGGGAGGAGTGGCTTGAGTTCTTCTACTTTCAGCTCAAGCCCTGGGTTCACTACATCCCTGTCAAACAGGACTTGTCTGACCTCAGGTAACTTAAACATTTTACTCAGGCTAGCTGATATCCAACCCTTTCCTTAAAGGCAGGGTAGGTGAGAAATTTTGTTCCAAATTTGTTTAAACTTTCTATATATATCAATGCATAATTAAAATGTAAGTACTCTGATAAAAAGAGTATAAAAAAAGAGTGACTCTAGACCGTTTAATCTGTATTAAACACAGCTCATTATTTCCATTCGGGACGAAACACAGGATTGGCTTAGGCGACTGTCACTCTCTCGCAACCATGGCAACCACCATTTTGCCACACATGACCTGCCCACTTGTGCGCGCACGTTTGATTTGGGGAATTCAAGAGGCACGCGATCCTAGGAATACCAAAACAAGGGCAGAGAAACAGCAAGCAAAATTCACAGTACCGGCCTATGCAGTTAGTGAAGGCAAACCGGGCAAAAAAAAGAATACAGTAACAGTACAAGAAAAGGCAATGAACAAAAAGTCTTTGGATAAACAAAGAAATAAAACGCGAGTTAATATCATAGACGGTAAAGGTTAATATCGGCGTGGCTTTCCAGCGATGGCGAGAACTGAGGGAACTCAAGGGGCTGAAAAGTGACTCCTTGATGGCTTTATTTCTGCTGGACAGGTAAATCTATCTTTTTGTATTTTGATCATACATATTTTTTTGTTTATTTTTTCATGAAGCATGTGTCATTAGCACACGTAGCTGCGTAATATAGCTAACATAACATTACTCAGCGAGCCGTTGTAGAGACTATAAATAATCTATAGGCCTAGCTCAAGATGATAGCTATAGTGTTGAATTGTGCATAATTTTGCTTTAGATAACTAAATACATGTTTAACAGATAGTAGGCCTAACGTTACTCCGCATCTAGGAACTTTTCTTAGAACTATATTTACCCTCTGTCTAACTCTTTTACCATGTTCACCTGTAAGTTTACCTGCACGTTTTTTTCGCCTTTTTGTTTTTATATTGTCTACCTATGTTTACTTATGTCTTTATCTTGTATCTGTGTGTGTCGTACACACTTTGTTGTATGTGTGTGTTATTATTTTGTGTCTGCAATGCAGTTGTGAGTTGATATTTGAGTGTATGTTACTCTGTTTATCTGTAGAACAACGTATATGTTATGAATCTTACACGAAATTCATCTTCATCACCGTGTAAATGATGGTAATGGAAAAATGTGTATCATGCAACCTGTTTTTAGCTTTACCTTATAGATAACTAGCTCGTTAGCGAATCAAAAAATGTATATTTTAAACTTTACCAATATCAATATGCTAGCTTGATGGTGAGTACTAAAATACATCTTGTTTGTTTATCTTCATAATTATAAAGTTATTTTTATTACATGTGATTCTGACAAGATGTCACTACATGCACTGTGCTCCTTCCTCTCCGCTCGTCTCAGGTAAATAATGCGTCTTCCAGCTCAGTGGTCGGAGTCTCGCGTTCATGCGTTTTGGGGGCGTGACTTTGGAAGGAGCCCAGAAGGGAGGGGGTGGACTGAATGGAAATAATGAGCTGTCTTTAAAACAGTCGTGAGAGGTCTACAGACACTCGATTTTTATACTTTCTTTTTCAGAGTACTTATATTTTAATTATGTATTGATTATTTATATATATATATATATATATATATATATATATATAAACAAAATATAAATATATAAATAATATATATTTAAACAAATTTTGAAAAAAAAGTTTTTTATACATTTTTTACCTACCCTGCCTTTAACACACAATTTCCCTTTGTGCCCTATTGTGATTTTATGTTCAGAGTGTTTACACTGACGTGATTTTAAAGGGGACCTATTATGCCCCTTTATACAAGATGTAATTTAAGTCTGAGGTCCCCAGCATGTGTCTGTGAAGTTTCAGCTTAAAGTACATCACAGATCATTTTATTATACCATGTTGTAAAAACCCATTGCTGAGTGTAAGCAAAATAGACATGCATGTGCCTTTTAAATGCAAATGAGCTGCTGCTCCCTGCCCCCAATCCAGAATAGTGCTTCCTTCATTCACAGCTCCTGCATTCATCTGAAATGCAGCCAAATACTAACAAGACATCTGCTTGGTTTTGACAACACACAAAGTCCACATAAACACAGTCTGTTATGTTTGTGAACATAAACAGCTGGGACAGAAAAATCCCATGTGGATATTAGATCTGTGGCGCATTCGGCATTCCCTTCAAAAATAAAACTAATCCACTGCGTCTTCAGCTGCTCAGATGTTGGGAGTAAAGGAATGTTCACTCTTACATTCAACAAAAAAACACCTATATCGCTTACCAAACATTCTTGTCAGTACAGCTGCTCCGGCATCGAGACAATGGCAGACAGTGTACAACTCGCTCAGGGTGGAAATTATGCTAATACGGCAGAGTCTGGCAGCAGTTGTGGATGGGGCCTGTACAATGTGACATCACATTGCTCAGAAAATTAGTCTCTATGAGACTTTTGAGATTTTATGGGGATTTAAAAAAAGGAATATATTTATATTTTTTAATCATTATAGGGTGGTTATGTACACACTGTTGACCCCTGTAACATGTAACACCGTGTAAAAATGAAGTTTGCATAATAGGTCCCATTTAATTCTATTAGCTGACGGAAGTGAAATTTGTTGTTTTTGCAGAATAAACTTAGAAATTGTTCACCCAAAATGCTAATTTTTCTACAACAAAATGCAATGACTTTTCACTAATTACAAATTACAAATGAACAAAAACAAGATCCATTCATTTGGTACTGAAAATAACAGTATTACACACAAATACAAAGTCTCATTTCAGCACACTGGGCTTTACGTAGTTGGTCTACAAAGTTCTTCGATAAAATCCAAACAACCACAAGGTTTTACTTTATAGAAAATAAAAAAACTGTCTTAAAGTGAAATATACATGTGAGCAGACCAAGCCCAAATGGTTCCAGTCTAAATTAATGCTCAAACTGTTTTGCATTTCTTAAAGTATGTTATGCACATATTTTTGTATCAAATGATATGACCACAAACAATGAGTCAAAGTGCCAATTTTGGAAAATGTCAAAAGTCTACAATTAGGGAATACATGTAATCTGTGTATAGTATCTTAATCTGAAAATGTTGTCATTGTTTATTCACTCATATTCTTCCAGACCTTTTGAAGAAATTTTATTATCATCAAACAAGTGAATTGAGTGAAATATATTTTCATAGAAATGTAATTGAAAGCTAGCAGAGAACTGCCTCTTTACTCATATAAAAATGAGACAACTGAATTTGTTTATTTATTAGTTTATTAATTGTTTGTTTGTTTGTTTGTTTGTTAGAGAGCTGCTTCAGTTTGTGAAAGAAAATGATGCTGTGGCAGAAGAAATTGCTGTCAGGTAATTTTAATCATGTTGTTCCAAATAAATTGTATTATATATATATATATATATATATATATATATATGATTCTTTCTTAGTAAATTATGACAGAATTTTCATTATTGTCTGACCTATCTCTTTAAAACATTGTGCTAATACTTGTACTCATATTTATAGCTCTGTATTTCTTTAGGGGCCAGACCTTTATTCTGGAACATCTCCGTATGGAGGATGTGTCTTGTTACTGGGAGAGATTGCTCACTGACTTCAGCAAGCTGCTCAAATACAAACCTAAGAGAAAATCAAACTACAATCAGATCATCCACGGAGCCAGCCGATCTGAACTCTGACTTGAAGAATGGGCAGATCATTCTTCTTTTCTTTGCCTTTATTCTTGCTATTCATTCTTTTGAACATCACAATTGCTCTTTAAACTGGTCCTAATAGCTGAAAAGAGTGTTTAAAGGCAGCTCTGTGTTAGTTAATCTGGTGAATTTTGCCAAATGTCTCAGACTATCTATATTGCTCTAAAGGTTAAGACTCAAGGAAGGTTTTAAAATCAATTACATGTTCTTTAAGCTACCATATACCATAATAAAAAATATATATATATTTTATATATATATATATATATATATATATATATATATATATATATATATATATATATATATATATATATATATATATATATATATATATATATATATATATATAATTATTATTTTATTATTATTAGGCCTGTCC
Organism: Chanodichthys erythropterus; assembly: GCF_024489055.1. NCBI lineage: Eukaryota > Metazoa > Chordata > Actinopteri > Cypriniformes > Xenocyprididae > Chanodichthys > Chanodichthys erythropterus. The sequence goes on along the minus strand of NC_090232.1, from coordinate 60,118,335 downwards.
AGACCCTTATTCTCTGGATGTCAGCAATATTACACATCTGAAATAGCTGAAATAGACATTTTTCATAGCATTCAGCAGTCAGTTTGAGGTATGTAGTGAAGCCTGTAAAGCTACAACACTGTAAAAAATAATTTATTGTGAAACAACAGTATAACATATAGCAGCCTGCTAAAAGAAGTTTCTTAAAAATTAACTCTTTCATCATGGCCTTAGTGGAAGTTGTTGTGGTTGTTTCAGTATTGTACACTTTTCTTCCCTCATAATCAAAGTAACTCAACAGCGACTCTTCTGTCACATGTTTTGTTAGTTTGTAGAAATTTTTCCATTGCAGATTTAAGGGGTTACTTTAGATAATGTTAACAGTGGTAAGAATCGCCTACCATCATTTTTAGAGGTAGCATGAAGGACCAGTTATTTAAAAAGTCAAAACTGGAGCCAGTTCGAAACATCCTGTAACATAAGAACATTTTCATTACATTTGATACATAAAACAATGTCAATAGATTACTTTGTTCCAGTGCAGTATTTTTTATTTATTTTTTTTGCAGTGAAATGGAATCTCTGGGTCCAGACTATTAGTATTTTTGGATTAACAAGTATTCTAATAATTCTTTATAGGAATATACCATGTCTTTTATGTCACTATCAAATCAACAATACCAGCAAAGCCTCAGTACAACCAGTATTAGGAGTATTGATGATGATAATCTGATTCAACACTTAAGTGTTACTAGAGAAACATTTGAATGTAAAACAGTTTTCCAAAATATAGTCAAACTGATACTGAGGTGTTGAATATGCTCGAGTATTCCTGTAGATAATTATCTGCCTGTATTGAAGTTGTTTTCACAGTCATTTTTGTATAATACCCAGATCTAGTGTGGAGCAGACCAAAAGTCAAACTGTTTTTTTTTTTTTTTTTTTTTTTTAAACCATGGTGGGAAAATAAATATATAAATAAAATGTATAAATAAAAATAAATAAATAAATAGACCATACAAAGGAACACCCGTTAACTATTGAGTTAAGTTTCTTCAGATTCATTGACACAAGTGGTGCATTTAGAACATAATTTTACATTAAATATTTAGGTTTTTAAACATTTAGGTAACCCCTGAATAAAAAGACATTCGAAAGAACTTTTGTTCGAGCAAAACGGGGCAAACGTTTTATTTCGCATAAATCATAGGTATAAATCATAGACTGGTATAAATGCATTATTTAAGTTGGGTCCTCCACCGCTAGATGGAGCAACCGGATCATTGCGTAAGGAAGACAGTGAACATGTCATGTTGACATTATAATGGTCGCTGAAGGAGCACTGAATGAAAGAAGGTGAGTGAGACACGTTGGCTTTTGTGGTAGCTAGTTTAGAACTGGATTAATTTATGCTGCGCGTTGCTCAAGTAAATTTATGGTCATGCTACCTTTTGCTGATGTAGAGTCAGGAAGTCAACTCTGGAGGAGTGCGTACGACTAGAATTCTACTTAGAGCTTGTTTAGAATGTGGAATATAACTTGGTACTTGTTTAAAGCATTCACATTGCGCTGACCATCGCGGACAATCATTATTAATCAATATTCCACGTCCAGGCGAACGCGAATTAACAATATTAATCGGCGAAAACGTGTTGCTCTGCCGACGCATTATAAATTGTCTATTTTAAACATGCCTTTCTGCTCTTGTTTAGAATGTTGAATTCTACTCATTGACTTGTTGCCTACCTCCAAATAAAAAGCATTAGAGTCATTCTACGAAACGGGTGCCATTTCAACTTTGCACTTTTCAAAATTTTCATTGAGCAAACTTTTTTTTTTTTTTTTTTTTTTAACAAACATACAACTTGAAAGATATGTTAATCCTCCAAAAAACACATTTTCCCACCTCAGGCACAAAATCTTTATTAATATTATCCTTTTTATTTAGGCAAGACAGCCATTCCTGTACCACCCCGTCACGGACAGTATGCCATAGGAGTAGTAAAAGAAGAAATAGATTTTAAAAATCTAATGTTTTCCTAATAGTAAAATGTCCCCTTTTTTTGGAAACCATCAATAGAAAGTCTGTAATTTATTTTTTTTATTTTTTTTTATTCTTAGATTTTTAATCTTGAAATATGAATTTGACCTCAATGGCCTCATTGTTTGTACTGAAATAATTAAATTCACTGAAAAAAAAAAAAAAAACAGATAAAGTTACATTTATCTGATCAGTCCACACAACAAGAACATAATTCAACATTAATTTATGTACTATTTCATTTTCTTTCCATAAACTTTTAACAAAATCACCCTGTGACGGGGTGGTATGGACAAAGTGTTTCTCTATATGATCTGCTGGTTTTAAACTTTAAAAACTGGGGGAGGGGAGACATTCAAATTGAGTAAAAAGTGTGTGAGTGATATAGTGAGTGAGTGAATGAGTGAATTAATGAACGAAACAGTGTTGCCAAGTCTGCATTTTTCCTGCAAAATTGGGCTAGGCTACTTTTACACTGTTGCCGGGGGTTGTTTTTCATGTCCACGGCTTGAAGTGAGCCCAAAAAACATGCTATGTAGCCCCTGGAATGCACATTTTACCATGGGAACCTTGCCAAAAAGAAAAAGTTGTACCCCCACGAACGTGATTTTTTTTTTTTATCGAGGGACATTTTGTGATGAAATTTACCACCCCGTCACAAAAACGTGAGGGGGTGGTAAATTTCATCACAAAATGTCTGCAAATCTCCCATGTGGTCAAGTTTCTCACCTAGCATACATGTATTCAATCTGAAATATAATTGTCTTTACATTTACATTTACATTTATGCATTTGGCAGACGCTTTTATCCAATACTACACATTTGTATCTGAGTATGTGCAATCCCTGGGATCGAACCCATGACCTTGGCACTGCTAGTGCCATGCTCTAACCACTGAGCTACAGGAAAGCTATTCTTTGTATTAATAATGTAAAAAAAATGAATAAACAGTTTTCCCTATCTATTTTGCGTGACGGGGTGGTAAGGTTAAGCTTGACGGGCCCTGCCTAACATGAAAAAGCAACAAATAAACAATGTAAAAAAAAAATGTACATAGTTGCCTTCTTTTGTTCTTGGTGGCTATAAGGCTCAAATGATGTCACTTAGGCTTTGTGATGTAATTTAAAGGAACAGAGCATTATTTATAAATAAAACTAGTGTGATGGGGTGGTAAGTCAAACTGAGGGACGTGCACAAATCATAAAATATTTACAAAAAAATTAAGGTTTATTGTGAATAAGTATATCTTGTGTAAACGGGGACACATATAATCCTGAAAATAGTATATGTTTGAAAAAAATATATAACTTATTTGGTGATACTTTAGATACAAGTGTCATGTTGGTTAACACGGACATGTGAAATTGGCTATATAATAATGAAAATTAATTAAAAATAGTAGCAAAAAAAAGCATTTTATCATATATCATGTTAAAAAGAACACAAATTAATGACCTTGGAAACAGACTTTGGGACATTTTTTGTGCCTTGATCAAACGTTGCGGACCCAAATGGCACCCGTTTCGTAGAATGACTCATTATTATTGTCTTTTTACTATGGTTTACTGATGGTTTGAGTGCATTGTGGCGTGTCTTCGAATGTAACTTACATCTGGCATAACTTTTCTCCTTTGAAAGGGTAGAGATCTCAATGCACTCTTCCCAAACCTCCAACTCATAATTAAGAAGTCACGAGCACTTATTCCGGTATCAGGCCCTTTATTCCTCTGTGATGCAGAAACTTTTCTCTGTTGCTTCTGCCGTTAAAATACAGAATGGCTGCATTATATCTAACTATTGGGCATGCTTCATACACAAAAATACATATCATGGCAGTGTCATTTAGTTAGACAACTGCATGACCAATACACCTTCTGTAACTATATGTCTTGTCATGATACTCATACTGATAACAGCATCATTTTCATGTCCTTTCTCATGATGATATGAAATAATGTCATATATATTTAATTCATAAATCATTTAATTCATAATTCATTTCTATACCTGAAGACCTGGCCCTCCAGCTGTTGATAATCTTTCCTTTTGTGAAATGTTGTGGGGTCGTTCATGCGTTAAAGGGTTAGTTCACCCAAAAATGAAAATTCTGTCATTTATTACTGACCTTCATGCCATACCACACCCGTAAGACCTTCATTAATCTTCGGAACACAAATTAAGATATTTTTGTTGAAATCCAATGGCTCAGTGAGGCCTGCATAGCCAGCAATGACATTTCCTCTCTCAAGATCCATGAATGTACTAAAAACATATTTAAAATATAGCTGCAAGCAGCAATTCGGGGCCAAGCCCCAGAAGGGGCAGTAGCGCAATACGGAGCAGGAAGAGCAAAAACAGCAGAAATTGAATGTACATGCTAAACAGCTCGTTCAGAAGGACAGGTGGAAATGAAAATTAATAGAAGTTCAGAGAATGAACACGGAATGAACTAAAAACACTTGTATCTCATTCAAGAGGAATAAAGATTAGTACAATGCTTATTTGGATAAAAAAGGTATCAAAATGACTCATTACACACAATTGTATAAAGGCGCCCCACACGGGATTCGAACCCACAACCTCCGGGTCCAATGTCCATTTCTCAACTCATTGCGCCACTGTGCAGGTGAATGTTGGCACACCTGCCGAAGTTGATTAGTTCATGTGAAAATGAACTCAAAATGAAGAATTTTTATAAAACTGCACTGAATGTTATATTTAATAACTACTTTAGATCATTCTGCAGCTCATCATGCTGTAGCGCAATACAGAGCAGGAAGAGGAAAAACAGCAGAAAATGAACAAACATGAAACAGCTGGTTCAGAATTACGGGCAAAAATGAACTCCGAACTTATGTACATAAGCTTAGATGAAAATGAACACAGCATGAAACAAAAAGCATTTATTTCTAATCCAAGAGGCAGTAAAGGAATCAAAACACACTATTTCATAAAACCGCTCCATCTGGGATTCGAACCCACTATCTTGGGGTGCAGAGCTCATCAGGTAACTGGCTTTACACATTGAGCTACTTGAGGATGCACATTCAACAATCTGTGGAAGAGAACTTTTAGTGTAAGAAAGAATTTACAAAAAAGCATTACTTAGCATGTTAACCATATTAGCATGCTAAGCTAACTTAATGCTAATGAAGCTCATGGTTAACTTGATAGCTGAAGAGCCACATTAAAGTGAATGACAACTGGTTAGCATGCTAAGCAATTAGCATGCTAAGCTAACTAGCATAAGACAACAAACACAAGCAAGGTCACATTCAGAGATGAATATCTTGGGAATGGTAGCGAATATCAAAAATCCATTCAGTCATTTCTGTGCGGCTCGGTCCAAAGATCACCTGAGCTGATTTTGGACAAAATTGGACAAAAATTGTAGGAGGAGTAGTGAAAAAATGGAATACTGTACTTTTCAAAATGGCCACTACTGTACTGGGTGGAGTCTTAATGTAAGATATTGAATGTGATCAGTATGAAGAGAGGAATCAGTTGTATTGACATTCATTTTTCTGGAACAAAGGGTTCAAAAGTTATAACCTTTACAAAAGTGAATATTTGAACTGGTGGTGGCGCTATAGACTTAGTCCTAGATACTCCAAAGTTGGTCAAATTACTTTTAATTACTATCACTACAAGCATGCCAAATTTGATAATTTTCCTTCTTATGGTTCATTGATTACCATACAGGGGGAAGAAGAATAACTACGAATTTGGACATAAAGGAATTGCATGTGATAGCTTCAGATTAGACCAGTTTTAGGCAGAATGCCTAGAACAGACACAAGTTCTGCATCTTTTCCTGCCACAGTACCTCATGCGGTCTGGGCATGTGTCACACTGAGTTTCGAACCCACGATGCAGAGCATTCGGGATCCGTGGCGTAACACATTGAGCTAATCAGCCATGCAAGTTCATCAGTATGCTAAGCAGAGGTTTCAGTGTGAGAAAGAGTTCACAAAAAAAAGCTTCATAGCATGTTAACCATATTAGTATGCAAAGTTATTTAATGCCAACTAAGTTTTGGTTAACCTGTTGACTGAAGACCACATTAGAAAGAATAGCAATAGTTTAGCATGCTAAGCAATTACTGTGCTAAGCTAACTAGCATAAGACAACAAACACAAGCAAGGTCACATTCAGAGATGAATATCTTGGGAATGGTAGTGAATATCAAAAATCCATTCAGTCATTTCTGTGCGGCTCGGTCCAAAGATCATCTGAGCTGATTTTGGACAAAATTGACCAAAATTTGTGGGAGGAGTAGCGAAAAAACTGTTTTTGATTTAATTCAATATGGCAGACAGGTACATTTAAGGAAAATGACAAATGACACATTGTCGGAATCGGCATAAGCCAGGGAATAAAATGACATAAAGCAGACAAATTTTGGATAATGTTTTCAAAAGTTATAAGCAATTTTGCAAAAATCATTATATCTGTGGAACACTAGGTGGCGCTGTGCTGAAACTTCTCATGTACCTTCAGGACACTCTGATGGTCATATGTACCAAATTTTGTGATGATATGTCAAATTGTTTAAAAGTTATTGCAATTTATGACAAAATTCAAAATGGCGGACACGTGGTTCATCCGATGTTGACGAATTCGATATCCTCGGATTCGGCATGGCACAGGGAATCCATAGACACCAAGATCTTGATTTTCTAATAAAGTGTTCAAAAGTTATTGGCCAAAATAGCCATTTTTCAGATCTCATGACCTGTAGGTGGCTCTGTTCCCAAATTTGGCATGGAACCTCAGATCATGGTCTTGATCAAGTGTACCAATTTTAGTTTTGATTGCTCAAAGTTTGGCCGAGATACAGCCTCTATAGCAATTTTGGGTCAACCTTGTTAACTTCGTGACATCATAACTTTTGAACAAAGATGAATAAAAAAAATCTGTTCAGTCATTTCTGTGCGGCTCAGACCAAAGATCACTTGATCAAAGTTTGGACAAAATTGGACAAATTTTGAAGGAGGAGTAGCGAAAAAACGGAATACTGTACTTTTCAAAATGGCCACTACTGTACTGGGTGGAGACTTAATGTAAGATATTGAATGTGATCAGTATGAAGAGAGGAATCAGTTGTATTGACATTCATTTTTCTGGAACAAAGGGTTCAAAAGTTATAACCTTTACAAAAGTGAATATTTGAACTGGTGGTGGCGCTATAGACTTAGTCCTAGATACTCCAAAGTTGGTCAAATTACTTTTAATTACTATCACTACAAGCATGCCAAATTTGATAATTTTCCTTCTTATGGTTCATTGAATACCATACAGGGGGAAGAAGAATAACTACGAATTTGGACATAAAGGAATTGCATGTGATAGCTTCAGATTAGACCAGTTTTAGGCAGAATGCCTAGAACAGACACAAGTTCTGCATCTTTTCCTGCCACAGTACCTCATGCGGTCTGGGCATGTGTCACACTGAGTTTCGAACCCACGATGCAGAGCATTCGGGATCCGTGGCGTAACACATTGAGCTAATCAGCCATGCAAGTTCATCAGTATGCTAAGCAGAGGTTTCAGTGTGAGAAAGAGTTCACAAAAAAAAAAAAAGCTTCATAGCATGTTAACCATATTAGTATGCAAAGTTATTTAATGCCAACTAAGTTTTGGTTAACCTGTTGACTGAAGACCACATTAGAAAGAATAGCAATAGTTTAGCATGCTAAGCAATTACTGTGCTAAGCTAACTAGCATAAGACAACAAACACAAGCAAGGTCACATTCAGAGATGAATATCTCGGAAATGGTAGTGAATATCAAAAATCCATTCAGTCATTTCTGTGCGGCTCGGTCCAAAGATCATCTGAGCTGATTTTGGACAAAATTGACCAAAATTTGTAGGAGTAGCAGCGAAAAAACTGTTTTTCATTTACTTCAATATGGCAGACAGGTACATTTAAGGAAAATGGCAAATGATACATTGTCGGAATCGGCATAAGCCAGGGAATAAAATGACATGAAGCATACACATTTTGGAAAGTGTTTTCAAAATTTATAAGCGTTTTTGAAATAATCATTACATCTGTGGAACAGTAGGTGGCGCTGTGCTGAAACTTCTCAGGTACCTTCACGACCTTCTAAAGGTCATACATACCGATTTTTGTGAAGATATGTCAAATTGTTTAAAAGATATCGCAATTTATGACAAAATTCAAAATGGCGGACACGTGATACATCCAATATTGACAGAATCGGTATCGTCGGATTCGGCATGATCCAAGGAATCCATAGACACCAAGATCTTGATTTTCTGACAAACTGTTCAAAAGTTATTGGCCAAAATAGACATTTTTCATATCTCATGACCTGTAGGTGGCGCTGTTCCAAAGTTTGGCATAGACCCTCAGACCATGGTTCTGATGAAGCGTACCAATTTTTGTTTCGATTGCTCAAAGTTTGGCCGAGATACAGCCTCTATACTAATTTCGGGTCGACCTCGTTAACTTCATGACATCATAACCTTTGAACAAAGATGAATAAAAAAAATCTGTTCAGTCATTTCTGTGCGGCTCAGTCCAAAGATAATCTGATCAAAGATTGGACAAAATTGGACAAATTTTGAAGGAGGAGAAGCGAAAAAAACAAATACTGTACTTTTCAAAATGGCCGCTACTGTAATGGGTGGAGACTTAATGTAAGAAGTTGAATAGCATCAGCATGAAGAGACGAATCAGATGAACTAAATTTTATTTTTCTATGACAAACAGTTCAAATGTTAAAACCGTTAGAATGTTGAAATTTTGAACTGGTGGTGGCGCTATAGAGTTGGTTCTAGATACTCCAAATTTGGTCCAATCACTATTCATGAGCATTTCTACAACTGTGCCAAATTTCATCATTTTCTCATGTTCCGTTGATAGGGCTGCCATAGACTCCCATTCGGGAGGAAGAATAATAATAATAAAAGGGAAAACGTACAATTACAATAGGGGCTAGGCCCCTAATAAGTTCATGTGAGTGCAGTGGTTCAATATTAATATTATAAAGCGACGAGAATATTTTGATGCGCCAAAAAAAAACAAAAACGACTTGTATAGTGATGGCCGATTTCAAAACACTGCTTCAGGAAGCTTCGGAGCGTTATGAATCAGTGTATCGAATCATGATTCGGATCGCTTGTCAAACAGCCAAACTGCTGAAATCACGTGACTTTGGCGCTCCGAACAGCTGATTTGACGCGTTGATTCATTATGCTCCGATGCTTCCTGGGGGGTATTCCAGAAAGCAGGTTATGTGACATACCTGGGTATGTTTAAGAGTAAGTAAGTGGATAACCTCAACTTCCGGTTCCAAAAATGGAGGTAACTTTTAGGGTATGTAAGTAGCCATAGCAACTTGCTCTCTGAACATAACCTGCTCCGGAGCAGGTTATGTTCAAGAGTTAGTTAGCTTAAGAGGAATTCAGATGTGTATTATATTATCAATATGGTTATATTAATGTATCTAAATTTGTTATATAGTTACAGTTATATACACGGTTATAATATACAATATCATATATTGTATAATATATCATATTATATCATCTCAAACATGGAATTGCTTTTTATCCTTTATAACAGGACATTTTCTATGCTATAATTTCTATAATAAAATGCATATCTTATATGTGATATCTTATTAAATAATTAGCATCAAACAAACAATATTAAGATTAAAAATGATTGCATAACCACCCAGTAGGTGGCGATCTGCACCAAATAGGTTATGCAAATCGCCATTAAACAAAAGAAGAAGAATGAAGTAGAATGGCGCGCTTTTTCTTAGCGTCTGTTTCCATGGTGAATCATCGATTCGTCGCTCTGTTGAGAATGTCTTGTGGGTTAACCGGAAACATACTCTGTGTTGGCTGAACCCTCTCCCGGACACATTTTTGGAACCAGCATACCTCGAGTAAGCAAGGTTTGGGTTAATCAACCGAGAGTTCAGGGTATATGTGACAGTAAGTTAACTCTGCTTTCTGGAATACACCCCTGAAACAGTGTTTTGAAATCGGCCATCACTATAGAAGTCGTTTTTTTTGTTTGTTTTTTTGGCACACCAAAAATATTCTCGATGCTTTATAATATTAATATTGAACCACTGTACTCACATGAACTGATTTAAATATGTTTTTAGTACCTTTATGGATCTTGAGAGAGGAAATGTCATTGCTGCTATGCAGGCCTCACAGAGCCATCGGATTTCAACAAAAATATCTTAATTTGTGTTCTGAAGATTAACAAAGGTCTTACGGGTCTACAGCTTTTCCATTTTTTGTAAATGACATAGAGTGAATGAAATAGCTTCCTTCCTACACTGAGTACTACAAACACATTTTCTATCATATATGCCTATGAAAGACGATCAAGCCAATCGGAATAGGGATCTGCAGGCTTCAGCCAGATCCTTCTCGATGAAAGTGCATAAACATGCTCTAATACCCTCTGGCCTTGTTTCTCTCATTCTTTGATTTAACAGCTTGTTGATGTGTACTGCAAGGCGTCAGGATTTATGTGGGGGGACAGATGCAAATGGACCTGGGGGCTCACATCTGGGTCCTCTCAAGGCTCTTCTTGGGTTCACTCTTCCTTGTGTACAAGCGTCTGATAGTACCGCTGCACAGACCTTACCACAACACATAGGCAAGCCAGAGTTCCCTGACACAGGGTGGGATCGCATCAAAGATCTTTTCAGCAGGCAGTGAGTATGAGTAATGTGTCAGTAATTCATTACCACAGTGCTGTAGTATTTATTATACAATTTATCGGTGCACATCATTGTTGGTTTCTTTGTTTGTTTTTATTATTCATGTGCCCTCGTACTCCTTAATCAAAATAACTTCCCTTCAGCAGCGACATCTCTCTTCTCTTCACAACCTGTCACTTAACATGAGATTGCAGCAATAGCAAATTACAGCGATCAAATAAATTCCTGATGGACAAATCAAATTCCACCATTTTTTCTTGTTCAAAAAGCCGTTTCACCCGGATATGCCACAATGGGCAAGAAAAGACTATCGCAGTTTCTTACCTACTTTTAAGCAACTCTGTATGTGTGTGTGTATATATGTAGGGGCAGTGCCTCCTCAAAAAAATAGAATGAGAAAATAATCCATAACAAAAATAAAACAACGTAAATATTACAAAATGCGACATTAAAAAGTCACTCGTATTTCTAAAGAAACACTGTCCAATGGCGACACCCGCAGGTAAAGTTACAGCGGGAGTCTGCGTCTCTCTTGCCTCCTTTCCCCTCATTAAAATCAGTAGACCCCCTAAAGCTGCGGTGGGTTTTGTGGGGGGTAATTGAGAATGAATGGGAGAAAGTCGAGATATATTTATAATAACTTTTGTTAAATATAAGCTGTTTTCACATGGATTTTAATCCATGAAAAATGCCAAGTAAATGAAATAAGTTATCAAAATCTTGAAAAAAATAAGCAGTGTTCTCTGATCTCAAACACTGGGGGCGTGTCCGCTGTCGGCGCAGAAACCACGCCCACTTGAGAGAAAGATGCGTTCTCTCTCAACTAACTTGTCTAATGAGCAGTGTTGGGCATGTTACTTTAAAAAAGTAATTAGCTATAGTTACTAGTTACTTCTCACACACAAATAGTAACAGAGTTAGTAACTGAGTTACATCATTATAAAAGTAACTAATTACCAGGGAAAGTAACTATGGCATTACTTTAAAAAAAATTAAATGTCAAATAACTTGAATGCCCCCATTATTAAATATAATTCTTGATCCGACTCGTGACTCATGATCCGCTCTTGCTTATGAAATTTCTCTGTACTGTCATTAAAGAAAATGTAGTTTCATACATATGTTCAAATAGTCCTATGTTATGTTTTAAATTAATTTACTTGATTATGAAAAGTGAACACCATGAGTAAGATGCATCATAAGATGCGCAATATATCGGGAGTCATGGAGTGGGTCAGACATGATTTTGAGGACCGTGTACGTTTTGATAGTTTGTTTTCCAATTTGAAATGAAATAAGCAGAAACGAGAAAACTGTCGTTTTTAAAAAAAAAAAAGGAAAAACAAGATTTTGACTCGATTTTCGTTTTTTTCGGGTCACAGATAGAAAAAGGAAACATGACTTCAAAACTCGTTTTCCACATGTGGGCGGTCATTACACACCCCTTTCAGCCGATTGGTCAATCAAATCTGAGCCAGTGACGTCATCTTCATTTCGTTCAACAAAATAACAGTCCTAGCTGCCGTGAAAAGCACAGATTAACCAGCTATTTTAGTTATGACAAAAATAATATATGAAATGTTAAGCCAAGCACATACTCAGATATAAATGTATAGTATAATGCAATGTAAGTCGCTTTGGATAAAAGCGTCTGCCAAATGCATAAATGTAAATGTAAATGTAAATGTAAACGAATTCATTTAAAGCTGATCTGAAACAGAAACCGGCGTTATAACCTAGGCTACCTCTCTAATTTGACACAAATCCCATATTCATGATTTGGAGGCTAAACTATATTTATTTATTATTTAAACGCTTTTATTGTACACAGACTACTTAAAATGAGCAGTATAACTTTTTATGTATTTGGTTGAATATATGTTATTTTGACAGTTAACAGGCTACGATGTCAAGTTACTAAAGTGATGTGCGCGTGAGGCGCCGACGCGTTCACTTGAATTTTCTTATAAAAGCGGAAACAACTTAAAACACTATTTTTATTATTTTTGTACACTCACAATAAACAAAACGCTCATATTGTTGCATTTTTTTCCCCCTTTCATTTTGGTAATATGTTAATTATTTAAGTGAAATAAATTTCGCGCATAGACATAGGCTATTTGTTCTTTTTATATAATTTAATCCTCTTTTCTCCGTTCACAGAAGCGCTGCAGGTGCGTGATGATGATGAACCCTCGTGTTCTGTTGTTTATTCTATTTGTTCACGTAGGCTAAAACTAAACCCCTGGGATTTTTTAATGATTCACAGACATTTATCAATTCTAATTTCGTTTAATTCCAATTTAATATAATCTTGTCGGTTAATGAAACGATGATCGCGTCAGTTGAAAGTCGGGGGGGGAAAAACAGAAATTATATTGACAAGGCAACAATAATTTTCGTTTAGTTTAAGTTTTTCAAAACATCCACAGAACTGCATTACAATAAATTTTCCCGCTGTTTAAGCCACGGATATTTACAAAGATAATAAAATAATTACAAAGATAACTAGATAAAGAAGTTTGTAAACAAACTTTAAGTTGTCTTGAAAAAGCATAGCCAGAAAGTTTGAAGAAGTTTTAAAAGTTTGTAGTTTGAAGCTTTTCAGTTTGAAATAGTTTAAGTTTTAGAATTGTAGTTTTAAAAGCTAGATAGATCAGTTAGACAGACTGATCGATTAGATAGATAGATATATAATATCACAGATGGATATTATGGAGTTTTTATAGAGTTATTAGCATGTTTTTAGCCCAGTTTAGCACTTAGCTAATCACCATTAGCATGTAGCTATTCACTGCTAGCATGTTGGAAGTCCAGATTGCTAGCATGAGTCTGAAGAGCCAACCGCCATGTCTCTACGATGTTCTGATGCAGAGATAGATTTTGCAAAACGGTTGCTAGGTACTCTGTTTGGTTGCTAGGGAGTGGCTTGGCAGCTACCAATGATGATACTCCAAAGGCTCCTTGACAATTTAAACCAACACCCATGTCTGTACTATGTTCTGCTGCAGAGATATAGATCTTGCAAAACGGTTGCTAGGTACTCTGTTTGGTTGCTAGGGAGTGGCTTGGCAGCTACCAATGATGATACTCCAAAGGCTCCTTGACAATTTAAACCAACCCCCATGTCTGTACTATGTTCTGCTGCAGAGATATAGATCTTGCAAAACGGTTGCTAGGTACTCTGTTTGGTTGCTAGAGAGTGGCTTGGAAGCTACCAATGATGATACTCCAAAGGCTGCTTGACAATACAAACAAACCCCCATGTCTGTACGATGTTCTGATGCAGAGATATAGATTTTGCAATACAGTTGCTAGGGTACTGTTTGGTTGCTAGGGACTGGCTTGGCAGCAACCAATGATCATACTCCAAAGGCTGCTTGACAATATAAACCTACCCCCATGTCTGTACGATGTTCTGATGCAGAGATATAGATTTTCCAAAATGGTTGCTAGGGTACTCTGTTTGGTTGCTAGGGAGTGACTTGGCAGCTACCAGTGATAGATAGATAGATAGATAGATAGATAGATAGATAGATAGATAGATAGATAGATAGATAGATAGATAGAATGAGTTTGAATTAGTTTAAATGGCTAAGAAATAGGAATGGCAGTTAAATTGAGTCCGTGTGTTTGAATTTGAATTTTGACAGTTGGACGGAATGTTCAGATCAGCCAAGGCATTTCAATGGAAGTCAATGGGAGTTTTTTCCAGGCTTAATCAGCATTTTTAGGAAAACCGTAAGTCGGATCAGTCTGAAAAGATATAGCAACTCGAGTCAGAACAGTCTGAATGTCTAGTCCGAGTTTGGTGGTTGTAGCTTGAACAGTCTAGGAGGAGATACAATTGAAAATTTAGTCTAAGAAGAATAACTAGATAAAAAAGTTTGTAGACAAACTTTAAGTTGGCTTGAAAAAGCATAGCCAGAAAGTTTGAAGAAGTTTTAAAAGTTTGTAGTTTGAACCTTTTCAGTTTGAAATAGTTTGTTTTAGAATTGTAGTTTTAAAAGCTAGATAGATAGCTAGATAAGTAAACAGACTGATCGATAGATAGATAGATAGATAGATAGATAGATAGATAGATAGTTGTCACAGATGGATATTATGGAGTTTTTATAGAGTTATTAGCATGTTCTTAGCCCAGTTTAGCACTTAGCTAATCACCATTAGCATGTAGCTATTCACTGCTAGCATGTTGGAAGTCCAGATTGCTAGCATGAGTCAAAAGAGCCAACCGCCATGTCTCTACGATGTTCTGATGCAGAGATATAGATCTTGCAAAACGGTTGCTAGGGTACTGTTTGGTTGCTAGGGACTGGCTTGGCAGCTACCAATGATCATACTCCAAAGGCTGCTTGACAATACAAACCAAACCCCATGTCTGTACGATGTTCTGACGCAGAGATATAGATTTTCCAAAATGGTTGCTAGGGTACTCTGTTTGGTTGCTAGGGAGTGACTTGGCAGCAACCAATGATGATACTCCAAAGGCTGCTTGACAATACAAACCAACCCCCATGTCTGTACGATGATCTGATGCAGAGATACAGATTTTCCAAAATGGTTGCTAGGGTACTCAGTTTGGTTGCTAGGGAGTGACTTGGCAGCTACCAATGATGATACTCCAAAGGCTGCTTGACAATACAAACCTACCCCCATGTCTGTACGATGTTCTGATTCAGAGATATAGATCTTGCAATTCGGTTGCTAGGGTACTGTTTGGTTGCTAGGGAGTGGCTTGGCAGCTACCAGTGATGATACTCCAAAGGCTACTTGACAATATAAACCAACCCCCATGTCTGTACGATGTTCTGATGCCGAGATATAGATCTTGCAAAACGGTTGCTAGGGTACTGTTTGGTTGCTAGGGACTGGCTTGGCAGCTACCACTGATGATACTCCAAAGGCTACTTGACAATATAAACCAACCCCCATGTCTGTACGATGTTCTGATGCAGAGATATAGATCTTGCAAAACGGTTGCTAGGGTACTGTTTGGTTGCTAGGGACTGGCTTGGCAGCTACCAGTGATGATACTCCAAAGGCTACTTGACAATATAAACCAACCCCCATGTCTGTACGATGTTCTGATGCCGAGATATAGATCTTGCAAAACGGTTGCTAGGGTACTGTTTGGTTGCTAGGGACTGGCTTGGCAGCTACCACTGATGATACTCCAAAGGCTACTTGACAATATAAACCAACCCCCATGTCTGTACGATGTTCTGATGCAGAGATATAGATCTTGCAAAACGGTTGCTAGGGTACTGTTTGGTTGCTAGGGACTGGCTTGGCAGCTACCAGTGATGATACTCCAAAGGCTACTTGACAATATAAACCAACCCCCATGTCTGTACGATGTTCTGATGCCGAGATATAGATCTTGCAAAACGGTTGCTAGGGTACTGTTTGGTTGCTAGGGACTGGCTTGGCAGCTACCACTGATGATACTCCAAAGGCTACTTGACAATATAAACCAACCCCCATGTCTGTACGATGTTCTGATGCAGAGATATAGATCTTGAAATACGGTTGCTAGGGTACTGTTTGGTTGCTAGGCACTGGCTTGGCAGCTACCAGTGATGCTACTCCAAAGGCTGCTTGACAATATAAAACAACCCCCATGTCTGTACGATGTTCTGATGCAGAGATATAGATCTTGCAAAACGGTTGCTAGGGTACTGTTTGGTTGCTAGGGAGTTGCTTGGCAGCTACCAATGATGATACTCCAAAGGCTGCTTGACAATATAAACCAACCCCCATGTCTGTACGATGTTCTGATGCAGAGATATAGATCTTGCAAAACGGTTGCTAGGGTACTTTGTTTGGTTGCTAGGGAGTGGCTTGTTGGCTACCAATGATGATACTCCAAAGGCTGCTTGACAATATAAAACAACCCTCATGTCTGTACGATGTTCTGATGCAGAGATATAGATTTTCCAAAATGGTTGCTAGGGTACTCTGTTTGGTTGCTAGGGAGTGACTTGGCAGCTACCAGTGATAGATAGATAGATAGATAGATAGATAGATGAGTTTGAATGAGTTAGATAGATTGAATGAGTTAGATAGATAGATAGATGAGTTTGAATGAGTTAGATAGATAGATAGATAGATTAAGTTTGATATAGATAAATAGATAGATAGATAGATGAGTTTGAATGAGTTAGATAGATAGATTAGATAGATAGATAGATAGATAAAGTTTGATAGATAGATAGATAGATTAAGTTTGATAGATAGATAGATTTAGTTAGATAGATAGATAGATAGATAGATAGATAGATAGATAGATAGATAGAATGAGTTTGAATGAGTTTAAATGGCTTAGAAATAGGAATGGCAGTTAAATTGAGTCTGTGTGTTTGAATTTGAATTTTGACAGTTGGACGGAATGTTCAGATCAGCCAAGGCATTTCAATGGAAGTCAATGGGAGCTTTTTCCAGGTTTAATCAGCATTTTTAGGAAAACCGTAAGTCGGATCAGTCTGAAAAGATATAGCAACTCGAGTCAGAACAGTCTGAATGTCTAGTCCGAGTTTGGTGGTTGTAGCTTGAACAGTCTAGGAGGAGATACAATTTAAAATTTAGTCTAAGAAGAATAATAATAACTAGATAAAAAAGTTTGAGGACAAACTTTAAGTTGGCTTGAAAAAGCATAGCCAGAAAGTTTGAGAAGTTTTAAAAGTTTGAAGTTTGAAAGTTTAAGTTTTATTAGATAGATAGATAGTCACAGATGGATACTATGGAGTTTTTATAGAGTTATTAGCATGTTCTTAGCCCACTTTAGCACTTAGCTAATCACTATTAGCATTCACTGCTAGCATGTTGGAAGTCCAGATTGCTAGCATGAGTCAAAA
The DNA here is from genome assembly GCF_024489055.1 of Chanodichthys erythropterus. Lineage (NCBI taxonomy): Eukaryota > Metazoa > Chordata > Actinopteri > Cypriniformes > Xenocyprididae > Chanodichthys > Chanodichthys erythropterus. The sequence goes on along the minus strand of NC_090232.1, from coordinate 60,100,736 downwards.
AGCCAACCCCCATGTCTCTACGATGTACTGATGCAGAGATATAGATTTTGCAAAACGGTTGCTAGGGTACTCTGTTTGGTTGCTAGGGAGTGGCTTGGCAGCTACCAGTGATGATACTCCAAAGGCTGCTTGACAATATAAACCAACCCCCATGTCTGTACGATGTTCTGATGCAGAGATATAGATTTTGCAAAACGGTTGCTAGGGTACTCTGTTTGGTTGCTAGGGAGTGGCTTGCCAGCTACCAATGATGATACTCCAAAGGCTGCTTGACAATATAAACCAACCCCCATGTCTGGACGATGTTCTGATGCAGAGATACAGATTTTGCAAAACGGTTACTAGGGTACTGTTTGGTTGCTAGGAATTGACTTGCCAGCTACCAATGATGATACTCCAAAGGCTGCTTGACAATATAAACCAACCCCCATGTCTGGACGATGTTCTGATGCAGAGATACAGATTTTGCAAAACGGTTACTAGGGTACTGTTTGGTTGCTAGGAATTGACTTGCCAGCTACCAATGATGATACTCCAAAGGCTGCTTGACAATATAAACCAACCCCCATGTCTGTACGATGTTCTGATGCAGAGATATAGATTTTGCAAAACGGTTGCTAGGGTACTCTGTTTGGTTACTATGGTGTTGCTATGCGGTTGCTAGGGTACTCGGGGTGGTTGCTAAGGTGTTGCTATGCGGTTGCTAGGGTACTTGGGGTGGTTGCTAGGGTGTTGCTATGCGGTTGCTAGGGTACTCGGGTGGTTGTTAAGGTGTTGCTATGCGGTTGCTAGGGTACTCGGGGTGGTTGCTAGGGTGTTGCTATGCGGTTGCTAGGGTACTCGGGGTGGTTGCTAGGGTGTTGCTATGCGGTTGCTAGGGTACTCGGGGTGGTTGCTAGGGTGTTGCTATGCGGTTGCTAGGGTACTCGGGGTGGTTGCCATGGTGTTGCTATGCGGTTGCTAGGGTACTCGGGGTGGTTGCCATGGTGTTGCTATGCGGTTGCTATTGTATCCAGGCTGGTTGCTAGGATGATGCCAGGGTGATTTGTGTGGTTGCTATGCAGTTGCCATGGTGTTCTGGGTGGTTGCTAGGTTGTTTTGGGTGGTTGCTAGGTTGTTTTGGGTGGTTGCTATGAGAGTTGATCATAGATAGATAGATAGAGTTTATGAATTTGAATGAGTTGATAGATAGATGATAGATAGAGAGATAGATGAGAAGTGATAGATGAGAAGAGAGATAGATGAGAAGTGATAGATGAGAAGATAGATAGATTGATAGATGAGAAGTGATAGATAGATAGATAGATAGAGAAATAGCTAGATTTAGTTTGATAGATAGATAGATTAGAAAGAGAAATAGATAGATTTAGTTTGATATAGATTAGAAAAAGAAATAGATAGATAGATAGATTTAGTTTGATAGATAGATAGATTAGAAAGAGAAATAGATAGATAGATTTAGTTTGATAGATAGATAGATAGATTTAGTTTGATAGATAGATAGATAGATAGATTTAGTTTGATAGATAGATAGATTTAGTTTGATAGATAGATAGATAGATAAGACATATTAGATAGAATGGAAGTTTGAATGAGTCTCAATGGATTAGAAATAGTACATAGAATGGCAGCTAATGGAGTCTGATGAGCCTCTCCAACTGTCAAAATTTGAATTTTGACAGTTGGAGTTTGAATAGTCTTGGCTCATTTGAACATTCCGTCAATGAAAGTCAATGGGATTTTTCCAAGTTTTGATCAGCTTTTTTAGGAAAACCGTAAGTCTGATCAGTCTGAAAAGATATAGCACACTAAGTCAGAATGGTCTGAAGGTCTGGTCCGAGTTTGGTGGTTGTAGCTTGAACAGTCTAGGAGGAGATGCATTTAGAAATTTAGTCTAAGAAGAATAATAATAATAATAAGCTTAAGTAGTAGATCAGTAAGTTGGCTTTTTCAAGCCAACTTAATAATAATAATAAGCTTAAGACGTAGATCAGTAAGTTGGCTTTTTCAAGCCAACTTAATAAGCTTAAGACGTAGATCAGTAAGTTGGCTTTTTCAAGCCAACTTAACTAGATAAAAAAGTTTGTAGACAAACTTTAAGTTGGCTTGAAAAAGCATAGCCAGAAAGTTTGAAGAAGTTTTAAAAGTTTGTAGTTTGAACCTTTTCAGTTTGAAATAGTTTGTTTTAGAATTGTAGTTTTAAAAGCTAGATAGATAGCTAGATAAGTAAACAGACTGATCGATAGATAGATAGATAGATAGATAGATAGATAGATAGATAGTTGTCACAGATGGATATTATGGAGTTTTTATAGAGTTATTAGCATGTTCTTAGCCCAGTTTAGCACTTAGCTAATCACCATTAGCATGTAGCTATTCACTGTTAGCATGTTGGAAGTCCAGATTGCTAGCATGAGTCAAAAGAGCCAACCGCCATGTCTCTACGATGTTCTGATGCAGAGATATAGATCTTGCAAAACGGTTGCTAGGGTACTGTTTGGTTGCTAGGGACTGGCTTGGCAGCTACCAATGATCATACTCCAAAGGCTGCTTGACAATACAAATCTAGCCCCATGTCTGTACGATATTCTGATGCAGAGATATAGATTTTCCAAAATGGTTGCTAGGGTACTCTGTTTGGTTGCTAGGGACTGGCTTGGCAGCTACCAATGATCATACTCCAAAGGCTGCTTGACAATACAAATCTAGCCCCATGTCTGTACGATATTCTGATGCAGAGATATAGATTTTGCAAAATGGTTGCTAGGGCACTCTGTTTGGTTGCTATGGTGTTGCTATGCAGTTGCTAGGGTACTCGGGGTGTTTGCTAAGGTGTTGCTATGCGGTTGCTAGGGTATTCGGGATGGTTGCTAGGATGTTGCTATGCGGTTGCTATGGTAATAGGGGTGGTTGCTAAGGTGTTGCTATGCGGTTGCTAGGGTATTCGGGGTGGTTGCTAGGGGGTTGCTATGCGGTTGCTATGGTACTAGGGGTGGTTGCTAAGGTGTTGCTATGTTGTTGCTAGGGTATTCGGGGTGGTTGCTAAGGTGTTGCTATGCGGTTGCTAAGGTCTTGCTATATGGTTGCTAAGGTACTCGGGGTGGTTGCTAAGGTGTTGCTATATGGTTGCTAGGGTACTCAGGTGGTTGCTAAGGTGTTGTTATACGGTTGCTAAGGTACTTTGGGTGGTTGCTAGGGTATTGCTATGAGGTTGCTAGGATATTCTAGGAGGTTGTTATGCTGTTCTGGGTGGTTGCTATGCGGTTGCTAGGGTGCTCTGTGTGGTTGCTGTGCTGTTGCCATGGTGTTCAAGGTGGTTGCTTGGGTGATCTGGTGGTTGCTATGATAGATAGATAGATAGATAGATAGATAGATAGATAGATAGATAGATAGATAGATAGATAGATAGATTTAGTTTGATAGATAGAGATAGATTTAGTTTGATAGATAGAGATAGATTTAGTTTGATAGATAGAGATAGATTTAGTTTGATAGATAGATAGAGATAGATAGATAGATAGATAGATAGATAGATAGATAGATAGATTTAGTTTGATAGATAGATAGATAGATAGATTTAGTTTGATAGATAGAGATAGATTTAGTTTGATAGATAGAGATAGATTTAGTTTGATAGATAGATAAAGATAGATAGATTTAGATAGATAGATAGAGATAGATAGATTTAGATAGATAGATAGATAGATAGATAAAGTTTGATAGATAGCTAGATAGATTTAGTTTGATAGATAGATAGATAGATAGATTTAGTTTGATAGATAGAGATAGATTTAGTTTGATAGATAGATAGATAGATTTAGTTTGATAGATAGAGATAGATTTAGTTTGATAGATAGATAGAGATAGATAGATTTAGATAGATAGATAGATAGAGATAGATAGATTTAGTTTGATAGATAGATAGATAGATAGATTTAGTTTGATAGATAGATAGATAGATAGATAGATAGATAGATAGATAGATAGATAGATAGAATGAGTTTGAATGAGTTTAAATGGCTTAGAAATAGGAATGGCAGTTAAATTGAGTCTGTGTGTTTGAATTTGAATTTTGACAGTTGGACGGAATGTTCAGATCAGCCAAGGCATTTCAATGGAAGTCAATGGGAGCTTTTTCCAGGTTTAATCAGCATTTTTAGGAAAACCGTAAGTCAGATCAGTCTGAAAAGATATAGCAACTCGAGTCAGAACAGTCTGAATGTCTAGTCCGAGTTTGGTGGTTGTAGCTTGAACAGTCTAGGAGGAGATACAATTTAAAATTTAGTCTAAGAAGAATAATAATAACTAGATAAAAAAGTTTGAGGACAAACTTTAAGTTGGCTTGAAAAAGCATAGCCAGAAAGTTTGAAGAAGTTTTAAAAGGTTGAAGTTTGAAAGTTTAAGTTTTATTAGATAGATAGATAGATTGGTAGTTGTCACAGATGGATACTATGGAGTTTTTATAGAGTTATTAGCATGTTCTTAGCCCACTTTAGCACTTAGCTAATCACTATTAGCATGTAGCTATTCACTGCTAGCATGTTGGAAGTCCAGATTGCTAGCATGAGTAAAAAGAGCCAACCGCCATGTCTCTACGATGTACTGATGCAGAGATATAGATTTTGCAAAACGGTTGCTAGGGTACTCTGTTTGGTTGCTAGGGAGTGGCTTGGCAGCTACCAGTGATGATACTCCAAAGGCTGCTTGACAATATAAACCAACCCCCATGTCTGGACGATGTTCTGATGCAGAGATAAAGATTTTGCAAAATAGTTACTAGGGTACTGTTTGGTTGCTAGGGAGTGACTTGCCAGCTACCAATGATGATACTCCAAAGGCTGCTTGACAATATAAACCAACCCCCATGTCTGTACGATGTTCTGATGCAGAGATATAGATTTTGCAAAATGGTTGCTAGGGCTCTCTGTTTGGTTGCTATGGTGTTGCTATGCAGTTGCTAGGGTACTCGGGGTGGTTGCTAAGGTGTTGCTATGCGGTTGCTAGGGTACTCGAGGTGGTTGCTAGGGTGTTGCTATGCGGTTGCTAGGGTACTCGGGGTGGTTGCTAGGGTGTTGCTATGTGGTTGCTAGGGTACTCGGGGTGGTTGCTAGGGTGTTGCTATGCGGTTGCTATGGTACTCTGGGTGGTTGCTAAGGTGTTGCTATGCGGTTGCTAGGGTACTCGGGGTGGTTGCTAGGGTGTTGCTATGCGGTTGCTATGGTACTCTGGGTGGTTGCTAAGGTGTTGCTATGCGGTTGCTAGGGTACTCTGGGTGGTTGCTAGGGTGTTGCTATGCGGTTGCTAGGGTACTCGGGTGCTAGGGTGGTTGCTATGCGGTTGCTAGGGTACTCGGGGTGGTTTCTAAGGTGTTGCTATGCGGTTGCTAGGGTACTCGGGGTGGTTGCTAGGGTGTTGCTATGCGGTTGCTAGGGTACTCGGGTGGTTGCTAAGGTGTTGCTATGCGGTTGCTAGGGTACTCGGGGTGGTTGCTATGCGGTTGCTATGCGGTTGCTAGGGTACTCGGAGTGGTTGCTAAGGTGTTGCTATGCGGTTGCTATGGTACTCTGGGTGGTTGCTAGGGTGTTGCTATGTGGTTGCTAGGGTACTCGGGGTGGTTGCTATGTCGTTGCTATTGTATCCAGGCTGGTTGCTAGGATGATGCCAGGGTGATTTGTGTGGTTGCTATGCAGTTGCCATGGTGTTCTGGGTGGTTGCTAGGTTGTTTTGGGTGGTTGCTATGAGAGTTGATCATAGATAGATGAGAAGAGAGATAGATGAGAAGTGATAGATGAGAAGAGAGATAGATGAGAAGTGATAGGTGAGAAGAGAGATAGATGATAGATAGATAGATAGATAGATAGATAGATAGATAGATAGATGAGTTTGAATGAGATAGATAGATAGATAGATAGATAGATAGATAGATAGATGAGTTTGAATGAGTTAGGTGATAGATAGATAGATAGATAGATAGATAGATGAGTTTGAATTAGTTAGATAGATAGATAGATAGATAGATAGATTTAGTTTGAATTAGTTAGATAGATAGATAGATAGATAGATAGATAGATAGATTTAGTTAGATAGATAGATAGATAGATAGATAGATAGATAGATAGATAGATAGATGAGTTTGAATGAGTTAGATAGATAGATAGATTAAGATTAAGTTTGATAGATAGATAGATAGATAGATAGATAGATTTAGTTTGATAGATAGATAGATAGATAGATAGATAGATAGATAGATTTAGTTTGATAGATAGATAGATAGATAGATAGATAGATAGATAGATAGATAGATAGATAGATAGAATGAGTTTGAATGAGTTTGAATGAGTTTAAATGGCTTAGAAATAGGAATGGCAGTTAAATTGAGTCTGTGTGTTTGAATTTGAATTTTGACAGTTGGACGGAATGTTCAGATCAGCCAAGGCATTTCAATGGAAGTCAATGGGAGCTTTTTCCAGGTTTAATCCGCATTTTTAGGAAAACCGTAAGTCGGATCAGTCTGAAAAGATATAGCAACTCGAGTCAGAACAGTCTGAATGTCTAGTCCGAGTTTGGTGGTTGTAGCTTGAACAGTCTAGGAGGAGATACAATTTAAAATTTAGTCTAAGAAGAATAATAATAATAAGCTTAAGTACAATATCAGTAAGTTGGCTTTTTCAAAGCCAACTTAATAAGCTTAAGTACAATATCAGTAAGTTGGCTTTTTCAAGCCAACTTAATAAGCTTAAGTACAATATCAGTAAGTTGGCTTTTTCAAGCCAACTTAATAATAACTAGATAAAAAAGTTTGAAGACAAACTTTAAGTTGGCTTGAAAAAGCCAGTCCAGAAAGTTTGAAATAGTTTTAAAAGTTTGAAGTTTGAAGTTTGAAAGTTTAAGTTTAGTAGTTTACATAGATAGATAGATAGATAGATAGATAGATAGATTTAGTTTGATAGATAGATAGATAGATAGTTGTCACAGATGGTTACTATGGAGTTTTATAGAGTTATTAGCATGTTCTTAGCCTACTTTAGCACTAAGCTAATAGATATTAGCATGTAGCTATTCACTGCTAGCATGTGTAGCATGTTGGAAGTAGAGATTGCTAGCATGAGTCAAAAGAGCCAACCGCCATGTCTCTACAATGTTCTGATGCAGAGATATAGATCTTACAAAACGGTTGCTAGGGTACTGTTTGGTTGCTAGGGAGTGGCATGGCAGCTACCAATGATAATACTTCAAAGATTGCTTGACAATATAAACCAAACCCCATGTCTCTACGATGTTTTGATGCAGAGATATATATCTTGCAAAACGGTTGCTAGGGTACAGTTTGGTTGCTAGGGAGTGGCTTGGCAGCTACCAATGATGATACTCCAAAGGCTACTTGACAATATAAACCAACCCCCATGTCTGTATGATATTCTGATGCAGATATAGATCTTGCAAAACGGTTGCTAGGGTACTGTTTGGTTGCTAGGGAGTGGCTCGGCAGCTACCAATGATGATACTCCAAAGGCTGCTTAACAATATAAACCAACCCCCATGTCTGTACGATGTTCTGATGCAGAGATATAGATCTTGCAAAACGGTTGCTAAGGTACTGTTTGGTTGCTAGGGAGTGGCTTGGCAGCTACCAATGATGATACTTCAAAGGCTACTTGACAATATAAACCAACCCCCATGTCTGTACGATGTTCTGATGCAGAGATATAGATCTTGCAAAACGGTTGCTAGGGTACTGTTTGGTTGCTAGGGAGTGGCTTGGCAGCTACCAATGATGATACTCCAAAGGCTACTTGACAATATAAACCAACCCCCATGTCTGTACGATGTTCTGATGCAGAGATATAGATCTTGCAAAACGTTTGCTAGGGTACTCTGTTTGGTTGCTAGGGAGTGGTTTGGCAGCTACCAATGATTGTACTCCAAAGGCTGCTTGACAATATAAACCAACCCCCATGTCTTTACGATGTTCTGATGCAGAGATATAGATCTTGCAAAACGGTTGCTAGGGTACTGTTTGGTTGCTAGGGAGTGGCTCGGCAGCTACCAATGATGATACTCCAAAGGCTACTTGACAATATAAACCAACCCCCATGTCTTTACGATGTTCTGATGCAGAGATATAGATTTTGCAAAACGGTTGCCAGGGTACTCTGTTTGGTTGCTAGGGTATTGCTATGAGGTTGCTAGGAGTTTCTATATATGATATTTATTAGTTAGATAGATATTAGTTAGATGGATAGATAGATATTAGTTAGATAGTTATTAGTTAGATAGATATTAGTTGGATAGTTATTAGATATTAGTTGGATAGATAGATAGATAGTTATTAGTTCGATATTAGATAGATAGTTATTAGTTAGTTAGATACAGTAGATATTAATTAGATAGTTAATAGTTAGATAGTTTTTAGTTAGATAGATATTAGTTAAATGATAGTTATTATTTAGATAGATATTAGTTGGATAGTTATTATTTAGATAGATATTAGTTGGATGGATAGATAGTTATTAGTTAGATAGATAGATAGATAGATAGATAGATAGATAGATAGATAGATATTAGTTAGATAGATAGATAGATAGATAGATAGATAGATAGATAGATATTAGTTATATAGATATAAGTTATATAAATAGTTAGATAGATAGTTATTAGTTAGATAGATATTAGTTAGATGGATAGATGGTTATTAGTTAGATAGATATTAGTTGGATGGATAGATAGTTATTAGTTAGATAGATAGATATTAGTTAGATAAATATTAGTTAGATGGATAGATAGTTATTAGTTAGATAGATATAAGTTAGATAGATATTAGTCAGATAGTTATTAGTTAGATGGATAGATAGTTATTAGTGAGATAGATATTAGTGAGAGATAGATGAGTTTGAATGAGTTTCAATGGATTAGAAACAGTACATAGCATGGCAGTTTAATTGAGTTTTGAGTCTAATGGGCTTCCGTACTCTTGGCTCATTTGAACAGTTGGTCAATGAAAGTCAATGGGATTTTTCCGAGTTTAAATTGCCATTTTTAGGAAAACCGTAAGTCGGATCAGTTAGAAAAGATATAGCACACTAAGTCAGAACAGTTTGAAGGTCTGACCCGAGTTTGGAGTTTGTAGAGTTAAAGCCCTAGGAGGAGTTAGAGTCAGAAATTTTAGTCTCAGAAGAATATTATTATTATTATTATTATTAATAATAATAATAATAAGTTTAAATAGGATTACAGTAAGTTGGCTTTTTCAAGCCAACTTAATAAGCTTAAGACGTAAATCAATAAGTTGGCTTTTTCAAGCCAACTTAACTAGATAAAAAAGTTTGAGGACAAACTTTAAGTTGGCTTGAAAAAGCCGGTCCAGAAAGTTTGAAGTAGTTTTAAAAGTTTTCAGTTTGAAAGTTTAAGTTTTAGTAAAGTAGTTTTGATAGATAGGTAGATAGGTAGATAGATAGGTAGATAGATAGATAGGTAGATAGATAGATAGGTAGATAGATAGATAGATAGATAGATAGGTAGATAGATAGATTGGTAGATAGATAGATTGGTAGTTGTCACAGATGGATACTATAGAGAGTTTATAGAGTTATTAGTTAACTGCCATGTCTCTACAATGTTCTGATGCAGAGATATAGATCTTGCAAAACGGTTGCTAGCTTACTCTATTTGGTTGCTAGGGAGTGGCTTGGCAGCTACCAGTGATGATACTCCAAAGGCTGCTTGACAATATAAACCAACCCCCATGTTTATATGATGTTCTGATGCAGACATATAGATCTTGTAAAACGGTTGCTAGGGTACTCTATGTGGTTGCTAGGGAGTGGCTTGGCAGCTACCAGTGATGATACTCCAAAGGCTGCTGAACAAAATAAACCAACCCCCATGTCTGTACGATGTTCTGATGCAGAGATATAGATCTTGCAAAACGGTTGCAAGGGTACTCTGTTTGGTTGCTAGGGAGTGGATTGGGAGCTACCAATGATGATACTCCAAAGGCTGCTTGACAATATAAACCAACCCCCATGTCTTTACGATGTTCTGATGCAGAGATATAGATCTTGCAAAACGGTTGCTAGGGTACTGTTTGGTTGCTAGGGAGTGGCTCGGCAGCTACCAATGATAATACTCCAAAGGCTACTTGACAATATAAACCAACCCCCATGTCTGTACGATGTTCTGATCCAGAGATATAGATTTTGCAAAATGGTTGCTAGGGCACTCTGTTTGGTTGCTAAGGTGTTGCTATGCGGTTGCTATGGTACTTGGTGTGGTTGCTAAGGTGTTGCTCTGCGGTTGCTAGGGTACTCTGGGTGGTTGCTAGGGTGTTGCTATGCGGTTGCTAGGGTACTCGGGGTGGTTGCTAAGGTGTTGCTATGCGGTTGCTAGGGTACTCGGGTGGTTGCTAGGGTGTTGCTATGCGGTTGCTAGGGTACTCGGGGTGGTTGCTAGGGTGTTGCTATGCGGTTGCTAAGGTGTTGCTAGGCGGTTGCTAGGGTGTTCTGGGCGGTTGCTAGGCGGTTGCTAGAGTGTTCTGGGTGGTTGCTAGGCGGTTGCTATGGTAATCTGTGTGGTTGCTGGGGTGTTGCTAGGCAGTTGCTAAGGTACCTGGGGTGGTTGCTAAGGTGTTGCTAGGGTGTTCTGGGTGGTTGCTAGGTGGTTGCTATGGTAATCTGCGTGGTTGCTGGGGTGTTGCTAGGCAGTTGCTAAGGTACTTGGGGTGGTTGCTAAGATGTTGCTAGGCAGTTGCTAAGGTGTTCTGGGTGGTTGCTAGGTGGTTGCTATGGTAACCAGGGTGGTTGCTATGGTGTTACTAGGTGGTTGGTAGTTGTCACAGATAGTTACTATGGAGTTTCTATAGAGTTCCTGGCGTGTTCTCAGCCCACTTTAGCATTTAGCTAATCACTATTAGCATGTAGTTATTCACTGCTAGCATGTGTAGCATGTTGGAAGTCCAGTTTGCTAGCATGAGTCAAAAGAGCCAACCGCCATGTATTTACGATGCTCTGATGCAGAGATATAGATCTCTCTAAACGGTTGCTAAGGTAGTCTGTTTGGTTGCTAGGGAGTGGCTTGGCAGCTGCCAATGATGATACTCCAAAGGCTACTTGCCAATATGAACGATATAAACCAACCCCCATGTCTCTATAATATTCAGATTTTAAGATATTCCTCTATGCTTTGGGTTGCTAGGCTGCTCTAAATGGTTGCTAGGGCGACCATTTGTGATTGGCCGTTTGTTAAATGAGACCACCCCCTTGTCTCTATGACACTGTGATCCAGAGTTATGTTCAATACAAAATCTCTATGTAATTTCCCATAGTAGGAAAAACGCACTGTTTCATGGGCACGGCTTCACCATAGTATGTCTATATGGCAAATTTGGGCAGCTCTTGTGCCCCAGGGGTACAACTTACACCCCATTTTGAGGTATGGTCTGCCCATTTTGAAGAGGCCTGCCAGCCTCTTCAAATGTGGTGACCCACATGTTTCTACGAAATTCTCGTTAGGAGCTATGACTCGTCAAAGTTTGTTGCAATGTTAAGTCAATGGGATTTTTCGCCCGATTTTTCGCCCGCCGGACGAACATCGTACACACGATTGCTTATAAAAGTCATAGCACACCATTCCCGAATAATCCGCACGATTTGACACCTCATTTGTGGGTCTAGGACAAAAACTGTGGGACTAGTTACGCGCCGAAATTTTGTCCAGAAGAAGAAGCAGCAGCAGAATAATAAGTATGCATGAGAATAAGAATGGAGCTTTGCCTTTGGCAAGCACCATTTATAATAATAAGTACTTAGAATAACAATAATGGATGCTTTGCCTTTGGCAAGCACCATTAATAAGTTTAAATAGGATTACAGTAAGTTGGCTTTTTTCAAGCCAACTTAATAAGCTTAAGTAGTAGATCAGTAAGTTGGCTTTTTCAAAGCCAACTTAATAAAAGTTCTATGTTTAATATACCAGAGTTTTTGTTTTGCTGTTGTCCACTGAAGCAGCTGACGCAGAATCACCAATTGCCGTTAAATCGAAATTAAAAGTAGCCTAAAATGTTCAGGGCCTTTTATAGCTAATTCATTCAAAAGCGTTTGAATGAATTAGCAGAAAAGACAGAAAAAGTGAGGATAGCAAGAAAAAGTGAGGAAAAGACAGAAAAAGACAGAAAAAGTGAGGATAGCAGAAAAAGTGAGGACAGAAAAAGTGAGGATAGACAGACAAAAAAAGGAAAGACAGAAAAAGTGAGGATAGCAAGTAAACTATGACATATAATAATGTTCACTGTGTTCATAAAAGTTCTAGGGCTATGTTTAATTTAAGAGATAAAATATGCATGGCCATTTATAAGTTAATGAAAACTAAACAGCCCCCCGACGGTGATACCGATTAGGTGTCACATGTCAAATAGGAATTTTTATTAGCCTATATTTATTATATTTCATATTTGTCTCTTTGTCCATAGGCTACATATCGTGAAAAACAAATGTAACACACACACCACCAACAGCAACTATTTTGTGTTAAGAAGCTGCTCTTAATTTTTTATCGATGACTTTACAGTGCATTAGTATTGCTGTGCATGAACACTGAAAATATGAAAATATCTACTGCGGGGCAAAGGATCGCCATCACCTTTCGGCGAAACCATAGACTGTAAAAAAGACGAAACCCAGCACGGAGGTTATCGTGGTCATGTGCGCCGCCTATTTTCTAATATGACTGCATAGTCTACTCTATAGCCTACTGCAAGGAATGCATCTGCTAAATGATTGAATTTAAATGTATAAAATGTAAACAGAACATTAAAATTAAAAAAAAAAAAAAAAAAAGAGTGCAGTAGCCACTGATCTATAATAGAGAATAGTCTATAATTATATATAGCCTATTGATCGGTGGTAGTAGCCCAAAGGATGTCATGCACTTGATAACAGATGTAGAGGCATTTACATTTTACATTTTAAAAACACAATGACAGCTTAAAAACAGACTTAATTAAATTTACTGTAGGTTTTTTTTTTATCTGTGCATACATATTTCTGTGAAATACGCGTTAGGTTGCACAGAAGAAAGCCGATTTATGACATCTACTGATATAGCGGCAGAGGACTATTTTGTTGAACAAACTGAAGATGACATCACTGGCTCCGATTTGATTGACCAATCGGCTGAAAGGGGCGTGATTAAATTATATAAAAGGAATAAATAGCCAATGTCTATGCGCATAATTTAACATATGAAAGGGGGAAGAATGCGACAGTAGACTATATGAGTTTCGGTTCATTTGAGAAGTTCACAGAAAGGAAACCGAGACGGCAGAAAATTCTTTGTTTATTTTACGAGCAAAGTTTTCTTTTTATTTGTGAGTGTACAAAACTAATAGGCCTTTTTAACCCTTCACAGATTCAAATGGTGTTGCATGCGTGTTTCTCTCAAGTTATTACACCATAAATGTCTGATTATTTTAAGATGTTTCCGCTTTTATAAGAAAATTCAAGTGAATGCGTCGGTGCCTCATCACGCGGACACAAAACAAATCAGTTTTAGTAACTTGACATCGCAGTTGTTAATTGTCAAAATAACATACATTCAACCAAACATATAAAAGGTTATACTGCTAATTTTAAGTAGTCTGTGTAAAAGCATTTAAATAATAGCCTAAATATAGTTTAGCCTCCAAATCGACATTTGGATTTGTGCCAAATTAGAGAGGTAGGTTATAACACAGGTTTCTGTTTCAGTTTAGCTTTAAATGAATTCGTTTTGGCTTAACGTTTATATCATATTTTTTTCATAAATTAAATAGCTATGTAGTGGTTAATAAAATAATACAAGACCGCAAATGGTTCTGCCACAAACTCAACTGTTGAACTGAACAGTACCAGAGGGTTAAAGGGATATAGATGTTTATGTTGTCCCAAACACGTATTTCTTTTTCTTTCTTCTCTGGAAAATAAAAATTAAAAGTAGACTTATGGAATACTTTTCTGTGTCCCTCAAAAATAGGATTATAGTAACAGTTCTATTTAGAACCGCATGGCCCTCATGAATAACCCCTTTATATGCATTTCTTTATTCCAGCTTTTTTGTTTTTCAAAGCTGTAATCGTCATAGCCACCTAATTAATGCTTTTCTGGAGCTCAACCATCAAACTACACAGTTTTATCATTTAAAAATAATAATATACTGATCGTATTGAAAAAAAAAAAAAAACTATTATTAAACACACAACAACAGGGTCCTTTTATAGCACTTTCAAAGGATAAAAAATTATAAGTTTATTTCTTTATGGATCCTTGGATCTATTTAGCACAAAAACAGCTTCTGCTATTGCTACAAGCTGAAGAACCATAATTTGGTACTGTTTAAAACCATTTTTCTTTAGAGTAAAGGGAGGAATGCATTTTCTCCAAGTGATGGACTTGATTTTGTTATTTTCAAAGCAATAGCCTACTTGCTACTACTAATATTTATTGAAATCATCGCCTGTTAAATAAAATTTTACTAAATTAATAATAAATGATTATAAATAATGAAAAAATACAAAAATGTGGAAAAATGCAGGTAAGTTAACACATCTCATCATGTATATGATTTAACATTAATCATATTAAAAAATATATTTTTCCACCATCAATAGTGATTCACATTTCACAAACTTACATGTAAATGAACTATACTGTTAATACACAAGTTACACAAATTAATTACATAAATAAATAAATTTATTTCTATTCAAAGGGATAGAAAACAAATTAATAAGATTAGTCTAAAACGATTCCTTATCTTATAGCTCCATCTAGTGGACAAGGTTAATATCCAAGCCTTCAGGTTGCAGTTGAAATTGCTGATGGTTTAGAGCAGTGGTTATAATACCAAAAATAAAATAATGGTTCAGAGTGAGAACAGCAAATTCTAAACCAGGAGTTCTCAACTGAATAGGATTGGAGCTAAACTCTGCAGTAAAGTGGACCTTAAAGTTGCCCAATAATGTTCTTTCACAAGATGTAATATAAGTCTAAGGTGTCTCCTGAATGTGTCTGTGAAGTTTTAGCTCAAAATACCCCATAGATTTTTTTAAATATTTTTTTTGAACTGCCTGTTTTGGGGCATCATTAACAATGCACTGATTTACACTTGGCGCCGCCCCCTTAAATCGCGTGCTCCCTGCCACACCAGCTGTCGACTATATTACAGCGCATTTACAAAGTTCACACTAATATAACCCTCAAATGGATCTTTACAAGATGTTCGTCATGCATGCTTCGAATTATGTGAGTAAAGTAGGGATGCTCCGATCGATCGGCCCGAGATAATCATATTTTATGACTCGATCGGTACTCACTAACTTGGCCGATCTCACGAACCGATCGCAATTTGATGACGTCAGCGCGTGAATGTGAGGACAGGCGGGAACATAGCGCTGCAGTCATGTCGTCACCTGTGTCGAATTTCTATGACGTTGCGAGAAACAATGAAAAATTCGCGATTTACCGTGTATGTTCTAAAGAAATCTCTCGTGGAGGAGTATTGTCCAAAATGTTCATAAATTAAATAGCTATGTAGTGGTTAATAAAATAATACAAGACCGCAAATGGTTCTGCCACAATCTCAACTGTTGACTTATGGAATACTTTTCTGTGTCCCTCAAAAATAGGATTATAGTAACAGTTCTATTTAGAACCGCATGGCCCTCATGAATAACCCCTTTATATGCATTTCTTTATTCCTGCTTTTTTGTTTTTTAAAATGGTATAATCGCCATAGCCACCTAATTAATGGTTTTCTGGAGCTCAACCATCAAACTACACAGTTTTATCATTTAAAAATAATAATATACTAATCATATCGCAATTTGATGACGTCAGCGCGTGAGTGTGAGGACGCGTGGGAACATAGTGCTGCAGTCATGTCGTCACCTGTGTCGAATTTCTATGACGTTGCGAGAAACAATGAAAAATTTGCGATTTACTGTGTATGTTCTAAAGAAATCTCTCGTGGAGGAGTATTGTCCAAAACGTTCAATACGACGAACCTGATTCGGCACCTGAGAACAAGCCAACGCGAAACTTATGCTGAATATGAAAAACTGGCAACTGCAAAAAAAGGCAACGGTAAACCTAATGAGCTGCATCACACTTATCCGATTTGTTCTTTTAGGACTTTAAATGTATTTTTCTTGGTTATGTTGTCCTGCTAGGACTGGTATTGGACAATGTTTAAGTTAATTCAGACTTCTCCATTTTAGGAGATTAAATGTTTATTTTGTCATCAACATTTTACTATTGTACAATTTTTAAATAAACCTTGTAGGCTGCATCAGACATTTTTTTTTTCTGTGCAGAAACACCATTTTAAAGGCAACATCTATAGTATTTTATCTGGAAAAAAGGTGATCAAAGAGCTTACAAATCAGTGAAGCATTGAAATCGGTACTCGGTATCGGCTGATCACCATGACAAGAAATCGGTACTCTGTATCGGCTGCCAAAATCCTAATCGGAGCATCCCTAGAGTAAAGTATTTATTTGGATGTTAAAGTTTTATTCTGAGTGAATTTGAGGCTGTCCTCCGTGGCTAACGGCTATTGCTACACTGTTGGTAAGACTTATAAAGAATGAAGTTGTGTTTATGCATTATACAGACTGCAAGTGTTTAAAAAATGAAATAGCTACGGCTCTTGTCTCCGTGAATACAGTAAGAAACAATGGTAACTATAACCTCATTTAACAGTACATTAGCAACATGCTAACGAAACTTTTAGAAAGACAATTTACAAATATCAGTAAAAATATCATGCTATCATGGATTATGTCAGTTATTATTGCTCCATCTGCCATTTTTTCACTGTTGTTCTTGCTTACCTAGTCTGATGATTCGGCTGTGTGCAGCTCCAGAAGTTAACTGGCTGCCCTTGTCTAATGCCTTTTATAATGTTGGGAACATCATGGGCTGGCATTATGCAAATATTGGGGCGTACACCCCGACTGTTACATAACAGTCGGTGTTATGTTGAGATTCGCCTGTTCTTCGGAGGTCATTTAAACAAATGAGATTTATATAAGAAGGAGGAAACAATGGAGTTTGAGACTCACTGTATGTCTTTTTCATGTACTGAACTCTTGTTATTTAACTATGCCAAGGTAAATTCAATTTTTGAATCAAGGGTACCTTTAAAGACTATAGCTGACAACCCCTGGTTTAGAATTTGCTGTTCTCCTGAGCATCAGAAATTCATACATCTATTATGCTCCTCTTTTGGGTCAGAAGTTACCATGTTAGTATTCCTTCATTTTAACAAATTTAATGATAATGATAATAATAATAATAATAATAATAACCCTTTCTACCATCATCTTTGTACTGTTTATACTTTTTGTAACTTATTTTCCCAAAAAGATAAACTATATCCATGAAACCAAGAATGTTTTCTCAGAATAACTTGTTCTCCACCTCATGTTGAAGAAAATGTTAAATGACAAAGGAAATTAAGGCAAGATCATGAAAGAACAAAAAAGATCTAGAAAAAAAAAATGAGCATAGGCTTTTAGGGCTATGGCATCCAAGTTAAAATAATGCCTTTAAATTTAAACATATTTAATCTGTTCACTTCAACACTAACATAACATACAACACACACACACACACACACACACACACACACGTTTGTTTTTTGTGAATTGTGGGGACTTTCCATAGGCCGCAATGCATTTTATACTGTACAAACCGTACTTTCTATCCCCCTAACCCTAAACCTAACCATCACAGGAAACTGTGCACACCTTTATTTTCTCACAAATTATATTTTGGACAAATTAGTATTTCAAATTTAGTATTTTTATTAATTAATTTACATTGTGGGGACCGGTGGCTGGTCCCCACGATGTAGGTGAACTCAGGTTTATATTACATCGTCGGGACATTTGGTCCCCACAATGTAATATAAACAAAAGCACACACACACACACACACACACACACACATAATACATTAAATAAATTTAGAATTCTTATGCACTGTTGCCACTAGTTAATATTGTAAAATCAATAGTCTATAACAAACAGCCTACATCTAATGGAAACTTTTAAATGTGTTTAAAGGCGTCATATGATGTCACATATGATGCAACGTATGTTGATCAGGTGTCATATGATGCAACATACATATTTCAGACGTACCAATCACACGTTATTTTTCGTGCAAATTTCTCACGTACGCCGCCGTCACGTCTCCGCCTATGATTAGTTCTACAGTGACGTCGCCGCGGGTCTATCGTCTGCCCTCCCTATCAATGCTATGGCGCGGACTCCGTGCCAAAATCAAGCTATCGAACATCAAACCGAACGTCTGTCCGAATGTCTGTCCGAACGTCTTGTACTTTGAGCGTCTAACTCAGCGTGTCGACCCATGTGACGACCTGACGTGACGCCAGCGTCTTGAAATTAACTGGTTTTTAACCATGTAAGGTGCCAAGCTGATGTGTAAAGACTATAAATGGACACAGGCACTAAATAAAGATATTTTATACCTAACTAAATCCTGGACATTACAGGCAATACACATCTAAAACAACACTAACACAAACATATTTCTTTCCTGAATCCATGTGCTCCTCCATTGTTTTACTTTCAAAAAGCTGACTGTCCATACAGACATTCTATATTCTTAATTTGACCTGTTACATGCTACTTGGCACATGGCAGCATAACAAAAATGGGGAGGCCATGCTCAACTCAAATTGACTCAAAAATATATTTATTTAAAGAAGAAACACATAATAAACTAACGAACAAAAAATAACAATAACACAAAAAACTGATGCAGGAGAGAGATCAAGTCCAAATGAAATCAGGAACCCAAGCGCAGATCCAACGCTCTTTGGAAGGACAAACCCTTTTATCAGTCCACTCATTAAAAGCAACCTGTTACACCTGTCACTTGATCCACCCTGCAAAACACAAAGACAAACACAAACGAATCTAGAACGCCACCTAAAGGCGACTAAGTTCCCCCAGCCAAATTGTTACCCAAGATGATATCCACACCCTCCACCGGCAAAGAAGGACGCAAGGCCATAACAACCTCACCTTGCACAAGATCTGAATATAACTGGATCTTGTGCAAAGGCACTGAGAAAGTCTGTAATCCAATTCCTTGAATTAACACTGTGCTACCCGTATTAGACTCTGAAGAAAAAGGTAAAGTAGGCTCCAATATAAAGGATTCCAATGAACCTGTATCACGCAACACTCTCACAGGCACTTTAACAGAATCATTCGTTAAAGAAACGAAACCATTTGTGATAAAAGGTCCAAAATCAGACTTCAAATCAAAATCCTTATTGTTAACTTCTATAGATTTAACATTAGAGTCGACACATGTATTCAAGTCACAGCATAATTGTCCAGAGGCTAAAGCCACAGGCTTCGGAATGGACTTATACTTGCCTTGTAATACAAGGCACTCCCTCTTCCAATGTCCTTTTTCGAGACAATAGTTACACGTAGAATTCGGATCTATTTTTTTACTTGGATCGACTTTCAAACTAACAGAACGAAATGCATCAGTACTTCGAAACTCTCTGCGATTACCATCATGATTTAAACCGAGTTAGAGCGATGTGTTAGAACAAACTCGTCTGCAAGAACGGCAGCTTCATCAGCGGACTTCACTTTATGCTCATTTATATAAGTAGCTACCCGATCAGGAGCTATCTTTTTAAATTGTTCTAACACCATTAAATCGCTCAAACTTTCAAAAGTGTCCACTCCTGTAGAGACACACCAACGACTAAAATGACCCGTTAACTCCCTCGCAACTTCTACATGAGTTTGCCTGTCTCCCTTCTTCCAACCTCTAAAACGCCGTCTATACGCTTCTGGAACAAGCTCATACGCTTTGAGTACAGCTTCTTTTACAACATCATATATTTTCCGTTGAGATTTTGATAAGGCAATATAAGCCTCTTGTGCCTTGCCCACTAAAACACTCTGTAGCAGAAAGGTGCGCTCTATATCATCCCACCCTCTATCTTCAGCGACATTTTCAAACAGTGAGAAAAATACATCTGGATCTTTCTCATTGAATTTGGGCAAAATTTTGTCCATGTTTATGATACTGGAAAATTGATTTTTTTACATCCAGTTGATCATTTGTTAAACTTTCCAAATCAACATTAGGCATTCTACCCTCAGAAATTAATCTAAGCCGTTCCCTTTCTTGCTCCAATTTCAACTCCTCCAACCTATGTCGAGCTTTAAACTTTTCAAATTCTCGTTCACGCTCCCGCTTCCTACTCTTTTCCCTTTCCCATTCCAGTTGACGATCTAATGCGCGTTCCTTGCTTTTAAATTCTAATAATTAGGGCCAAAGCCCAAGGGGCTGAAGGCCCTATTTTTTTCTTTAGGATTATTATTATTATTAGGGCCAAAGCCCTGTAAGGGGCTGAAGGCCCTTTTGTTTTCTTTAGGATTATTATTAGGGCCCAAGCCAATGAAATGGCGAAGGGCCCTCTTGATCTTCTAAGGATTATTATTATTAGGGCCAAAGCCCTGTAAAGGGCTGAAGGACCTTTTGTTTTCTTTAGGATTATTAGGGCCGAAGCGAATTAAGCGCGCAGGGCCCTTTTGTTCTTCTAAGGATTATTAGGGCCAAAGCCCTGTAAGGGGCTGAAGGCCCTTTTGTTTTCTTTAGGATTATTATTATTAGGGCCAAAGCCCAAGGGGCTGAAGACCCTTTTGTTTTCTTTAGGATTATTATTATTATTATTATTATTTTTCTAAGTTTTTGGGGTTTTTGGGGCCCTTAACATGCTCAAAAACTCTTTTTTTTGCACAAATTTTGCACACGGGTCAGAACCCGCGGCCATGACAGCCGTAGAAAAGCTGGTACCCGAGCGTGACAGAGGGGCTCGACAGCGCCCCCTTGAATTGGGTCAGAAAACGTGGTCCATATATCAAACACGCTTGCACATACAAGTATAAAACTCGGTACACATATAGACTTTATCGGGCCAAACAACTTTCGTACTCTAAGTTATACGTCACCTCAACAGGAAGTCAGCTATTATGAGTTGTGTAACAAAGACAGTAGTGTGCCAACTGCAACAAGGCCCCAAAGATGTTTGAACAGCAGCAGCACCACTGCTTTGAATGTACCGGCAGATGGAGGCGTAAAAATGACGTGACGTGGTAATACAGCCAAAAGTTCAGTGTTTATTCCAAGTGAAGCAAAAATAAAGGTTTTCCAGTGGTGCGTCAATGGTATTTACAGTGATAGTCCAAAAAAATATACACAAAAAAAACAAAAAACAAAAACAAATAAAATTAAAACTGTTCAAAAGTTATACTAACAAACAAACTTTTGGCTATGCCAATAAATTGACCCAAAAGACCGCAGTTTCACTCAAACTCACTCTACAAGCTACCAGACAACTCTGAGAGGCCATCTTAAAAAGACCAAGCCCCTCCTAATTGGCCTAAACCATTTAGAAATTAAAAGGTAATAAAGAATCTGAAAAATATATATATAAATGTGATTTAACAGTAACAAAGAGATAAACTGTTATAATAATACAAAAATACATAAGCATTTAGAACAAAACAAACTCAATTTACAATTAATGTTTAACAATGCCCAACCAAGAATTATCAGATCACCAATCTCCCCCTCACACATGAGAATAATGGACTGTGCTATCTATTGGCGGGAATGTAATCCTCAAAATGGTGGCTTTTACTGTGACCGGGTTTGTCTGTTTGGGATGGGAAAATGTTCCAGTACGTAAGTATGACTATTTATGATATGTAAGTGGTAATATAAAACAATAAACATTACATTAACATAATAATGTTTTACTTCTTAACATAACATAACACAACACAAATCAACATAGGAGGAATGGCATGATGAGGATGTGAACAACACATGATCAGTGATACCAACATATCTGTGTTAACTGATGTTCCATATGCGCAAAACCGATAAGTGTGTGTGATGTTACCAAAAGTGTATGCATGTATGTGTTTTCACAGTCCATTGTCAAAATAAAAGTCCTTTTTATAATTCAAGTCTCTAGTCACAGGGCCTCACTGTGACAAGTTGTTTGAAAAATGCATGCTCTGGAATTTGATATACTCCTCCTAGGCAATTAATCCGATCACCACCAAACTCGGTCAGCATGAAGTCAAGACATTGATGATGAAAAATTGCCAGCGGATATTTGATATCTCGAACGGTTTGGCTGTGGCGAAGCAACGAATTTATGGCGAGAAAAGGGAAACAGGAAATGTGTTATAACTTCTGCATACATATATTGATCTTTATGAAACTTCACGTGTATGTTGGTTGTAATAGTCAGATCACATGGATGTGACTATTGTGAGTCAAAGTTATACTGCCACCAACTGGCAGCAGGAAGCGTGTCACTTTCAAAATGCTTTGAGATCATCATTTTATTTTTATCCGATTTGCTTCAAACTTCACCACAATAATGTCAAAACATGGCAGATGTAGACCTTTGAAAAGAATTGTGATATCTCAAACATAGTTGCCTTGGCAACACGTCAAACTTTTATAATATTCTTGGGCGTTTTTGAAGCCGTTACCATGCTTCAAATTGGATGAAACTCGACACACATATCATTATTGTCATACAGTAGATATGGACAAAGCCTTAGAAACGGGCGGGGAGCAGGGGCTCTGCAGCGCCACCTTTTGATAAAAGTGGGGGGTTTAGTTTAACCTACAGTCACCAAACTCGGTACACTTATTGTTCTCATTAAACTGGACAACTTTCTCATTTACAGTCATTAGCTCTGACCAACAGGAAGGAATATTTTGGTTTAAATGTGGATTTTTCAAACATTCTTACACACACACATAAGCTCTCTTAGACGTAGGGTCTCAGTCCCCCTACCCCCCTCCCTCTGTATGTGTGTGTGTGAGTGAAAGTGAGAGACAGAGAGAGTTTTACAGCCTCAGATCAGTTATTTAACCCTTTTATTGCAGACTCACTGTGCTTAAGAGTTTATTTCCAACCCTTACTCAAACACATCTGAAGCAGCTAATTTGGCCAGTTCATCTGTAGGCCACTGACAACATATTATTACATTATTAGTTTGATAATTAGGGTTAATTCAAATATAAAAACACACTGCAAAAGCATGCTTTTGGTGCATAAGATTGGGGCACAAACAGCTCAGGGAGGTCAAAAACATGAAGTGTGAGGATTATTGACTAGCCTTATTCCTGACTAGCCTATTGCGTTTCAAATTACGGGTTCCACTTCCGGTTTGGTGAACTTCCATTCAAAAAAACTGAAACTTATCGTTTCAAATCATATGGTTGCCCTATAATTAAAGCTTATCTGTCAGCTTGACTGAATCAGCTGTCAATTTCTTTCATGTTTTATTTTCAGACATCATGAGAATGACATAACGCTTGGTATTGTAATATGTTATAACAAAAATATCTATGGCAAGAGCTCTTTTCAGCAGCTGCTTTCTATCCTCCAGAATATTTTATTTTGTCTCTTTGCATACTGCTGTAATAGTATGAAAAAGGACAGCATATACTGTACATTTGTGGTCTGTTCTCTCTATATAATTTACAATACATCCCATTAATAATTCACTGGAATGCACAAAGAATCTCCTCAAACCCTCACGTCTCTTTCCAGGTTTGTTTCACAGGTAAATACAATTTATTAAAATGGAAATCACTTTGAAATAGTATCACACAATGCTGAAGTTCATGACCTTTTTTAATAAGGCAATGTATTACATAATGCATATATATATCACTATAGCATGTTCAACCCATCCGTTATTGCTGTGGAAAAAATCACACCTTTACATGGCTTGTTGAAATTACGTTGTTGATGCTTTCACACTTTTAAATGTCCATTTATTGTTCATTGGTTGAAGGGTGAGTAGAATAATGTCATCTTATTGTACCCAGTTTAAAAAGATCATAGTGTCTATCACTGACTGTTTACAGTTTAACGGAAATTACTCCCATAATTCGTGCAAAGCGTCGTGGGGCGTTGGAATAAGGTGGATACAACATCAGCAATCACAGACATTCGCATTAAGGCTAAATTAGATTTCTCAGAGCACGGTGGAGTTTGCACAAATAACAGTATGTAATTTGCTCTAGAATTTTTTTAGGGTTTGTCTGAGAAAAAACAGACATGGCAGATTAGGATGATATTTTGCACTCATTGTTTGATTTAAATTAAATTACGATTGTATGTTTAGTAACTGAACCTGGATGAATTCAAAATTAAGGTACTATACTTCAGATCAGTAAAAAGATAAGAAAACTGTTAGTCTTTGTTTTGTTTTTTTAAGTTCGAATGACAAAATAGCTGTGTTAGGCACTGATTAAAGTGGATTGATTCTATGTTTTCATTGTATGAGTTTTAATGAACTTTAAAACTTGGAAAATAAAACTGCATTGTTTAGGGTACAATGCAATATTTTGTGTGTAGTTATTTATTTTTAAATATTATGATATAATCAATGTTAAAATAATAGTTTGGTATAACACAACATTTACTTATAGTGCACAGCCTTAATATGGTTTGAAAGAAATATGTGTATAAATTTAATAAGGTAGTAGCAGTAAGAGTTAAAAAAAAAAAAAAAAATCATGTATTTGTCATCTTAAAGGAGGCAAGCTGACAGGGAAATATATGTACGAAAATATTTGTTATTCTAAAGCTTGATCTATAGTGGACAATTGTAGTGTAATAGCAGTCTTCTGGTAGTTGAAATGGTTAAAAGTTAATAATATGCTGTTTGGACCAAAAACACTAAAAACATGGCTGAAGTTTGAAGTAAAAGCTGCTGCAGTAAATGTGGTGTGATATTGACATAGTACTTTTATGTTTAACCGTTTTAAATGCCCATTGCCCGCTGTGCACAGTTGACCTGAAGCCACCGGGGTGGCGGTGCCACCGGGCTTTGGCCCGTCATCGCTGCTCGCAGCTATATTTATTAGGGCCCGAGCACCGATGGTGTGAGGACCCTATTGGAATTGCTCCGTTTATTAGGGCCCAAGCGAATTAAGCGCGCAGGGCCCTCTTGTTCTTCTAAGGATTATTATTAGGGCCCAAGCGAAAATTTGCGCAGGGCCCTCTTGTTCTTCTAAGGATTATTAGGGCCCAAGCGAAAATTCGCGCAGGGCCCTCTTGTTCTTCTAAGGATTATTAGGGCCCAAGCGAAAATTCGCGCAGGGCCCTCTTGTTCTTCTAAGGATTATTATTATTTTTTTTTATTTATTTATTTTTTTTTCCGTCTTCCGGGGCTTTTTGGGGGCCTTAACATGCTCAAAAACTCTTGAAAATTGGAACACACATTGGAATCCGCGGCCATTAGGACGCCGGAGAGGCTGGTACCCGGGCGTGGCAGGGGGCTCGACAGCGCCCCCTTGAAAAAAGTCTGAAAATTTGGTCCATATATTAAACATGCTTGCACGTATTAGTATGAAACTCAGTACACATATAGACCTCATCGGGCCGAACAACTTTCGCGCTCTAAGTTAATCGCCACGCCAACAGGAAGTCAGCTATTAAGGGTTGTTTGAAAAACGCATGCTCTGGAATTTGATATACTCCTCCTAGACGATTAATCCGATCGCCACCAAACTCGGTCAGCATGAAGTCAAGACACTGATGATTAAAAATTGCCAGGGGATTTTTGATATCTCGAACGGTTTGGCCGTGGCGAGGCAACGAATTTATGGCGAGAAAAAGGAAACAGGAAATGTGTTATAACGTCTTAATACATATATTGATCTTTATGAAACTTCACGAGTGTGTTCGTTATAGGAGTCTGGTCACATGGATGTGACTATTGTGAGTCAAAGTTATAGCGCCACCAACTGGCAGCAGGAAGTGTATCACTTTTTGAAATGTTTTGAGATCACCCTCTTATTTTTACCTGATTTGCTTCAAACTTCATCAGTGTAAAGTCAATACACAGCAGATGTAGACCTATGACAGGATTTTTGATATTTGAAATATTGTTGCCATGGCAACAGGTCAAACTGTAATAATATTCTTGAGTGTTTTTGAGGCTCTTAACATGCTTCAAATTGCATGAAACTCGACACACACATCAATATTGTCAACCAGTAGACATGGACAAAGCCATAGAAATGGGCGTGGTGGAGGGGCTCAGTAGCGCCACCTTTTGACAAAAGTGGGGGTTAGTTTTTCCTACAGTCACCAAACTCGGTACACATATTATTCTCATCAAGCCGGACAATTTTCTAATTTACATTCATTAGCTCCGACCAACAGGAAGTCAGCTATTTTGGTTTGAATGTTAATTTTTTGAAAAAACAGGCTATGAATTTTATACTACTACTCCTACAGGGTTTATCCAATTTACACCAAGCTTTTTTTAACTTGTTGCGAACACATTGAAGTTGTTTAATTGCAAACGGATTTTGGATATCTCAAACGGTTTGGCCGTGGCGAGGCAACGAATTTATGGCGAGAAAAGGGAAACAGGAAATGTGTTATAACTTCTGCATACATTGATTGATGTTTATGAAACTTCAGGAGTGTGTTGGTTGTAGTAGTCTGATCACATGGATGTAACTATTGTGAGTCAAAGTTATAGCGCCACCAAATGGCAGCAAGAAGTGTATCACTTTTAAAATGCTTTGAGATCACCCTCTTATTTTTACCTGATTTGCTTCAAACTTCATCAGTGTAATGTCAATACACAGCAGATGTAGACCTATGACAGGATTTTTGATATTTGAAATATTGTTGCCATGGCAACAGGTCAAACTGTAATAATATTCTTGAGTGTTTTTGAGGCTCTTAACATGCTTCAAATTGCATGAAACTCGACACACACATCAATATTGTCAACCAGTAGACATGGACAAAGCCATAGAAATGGGCGTGGTGGAGGGGCTCAGTAGCGCCACCTTTTGACAAAAGTGGGGGGGTTAGTTTTTCCTACAGTCACCAAACTCGGTACACATATTATTCTCATCAAGCCGGACAATTTTCTAATTTACATTCATTAGCTCCGACCAACAGGAAGTCAGCTATTTTGGTTTGAATGTTAATTTTTTGAAAAAACAGGCTATGAATTTTATACTACTACTCCTACAGGGTTTATCCAATTTACACCAAGCTTTTTTTAACTTGTTGCTAACACATTGAAGTTGTTTAATTGCAAACGGATTTTGGATATCTCAAACGGTTTGGCCGTGGCGAGGCAACGAATTTATGGCAAGAAAAGGGAAACAAAGTGTTATAACTTCTGCATACATTAATTGATTTTGATGAAACTTTGGCTTAGTCTTCGTTGTACAAGGCTGATCACATGGATTTGACTATTGTGATTCAAAGTCATAGCGCCACCAACTGGAAGTAGAAAATGTGTCACTTTCAGCATACATTGAGATCACCCTCTTATTTTTACCTGATTTGCTTCAAAATTCATCAGAATAATGTTAAAACTTGGCACATGTAATCCTTTGAAAATGGGCAGGGAGGAAGGGGTCTATAGCGGCACCTTGTAGTGCAGTAAATGTGGAGTGAATTTGACATAGTCCTTTGATGTTTAACCGTTTTAAGTGCCTATTGCCCGCTGTGCACAGTTGCCCTGAAGCCACCGGGGTGGCGGTGCCACCGGGCTTGGGCCCGCCATCGCTGCTCGCAGCTATATTTAGGGCCCAAGCGAATTAAGCGCGCAGGGCCCTCTTGTTCTTCTAAGGATTATTATTATTATTTATTTTATTTTTTTTTATTTTTTTTTCCGTCTTCCGTGGCTTTTTGGGGGCCTTAGCATGCTCAAAAACTCTTGAAAATTGGCACACACATTGGAATCCGCGGCCATTAGGACGCCGGAGAGGCTGGTACCCGGGCGTGGCAGGGGGGCTCGACAGCGCCCCCTTGAAAAAAGTCTGAAAATTTGGTCCATATATTAAACATGCTTGCACGTATTAGTATGAAACTCGGTACACATATAGACCTCATCGGGCCGAACAACTTTCGCGCTCTAAGTTAATCGCCATGCCAACAGGAAGTCAGCTATTAAGGGTTGTTTGAAAAACGCATGCTCTGGAATTTGATATACTCCTCCTAGACGATTAATCCGATCGCCACCAAACTCGGTCAGCATGAAGTCAAGACACTGATGATTAAAAATTGCCAGGGGATTTTTGATATCTCGAACGGTTTGGCCGTGGCGAGGCAACGAATTTATGGCGAGAAAAAGGAAACAGGAAATGTGTTATAACGTCTTAATACATATATTGATCTTTATGAAACTTCACGAGTGTGTTCGTTATAGGAGTCTGATCACATGGATGTGACTATTGTGAGTCAAAGTTATAGCGCCACCAACTGGCAGCAGGAAGTGTATCACTTTTTGAAATGTTTTGAGATCACCCTCTTATTTTTACCTGATTTGCTTCAAACTTCATCAGTGTAATGTCAATACACAGCAGATGTAGACCTATGACAGGATTTTTGATATTTGAAATATTGTTGCCATGGCAACAGGTCAAACTGTAATAATATTCTTGAGTGTTTTTGAGGCTCTTAACATGCTTCAAATTGCATGAAACTCGACACACACATCAATATTGTCAACCAGTAGACATGGACAAAGCCATAGAAATGGGCGTGGTGGAGGGGCTCAGTAGCGCCACCTTTTGACAAAAGTGGGGGTTAGTTTTTCCTACAGTCACCAAACTCGGTACACATATTATTCTCATCAAGCCGGACAATTTTCTAATTTACATTCATTAGCTCCGACCAACAGGAAGTCAGCTATTTTGGTTTGAATGTTAATTTTTTGAAAAAACAGGCTATGAATTTTATACTACTACTCCTACAGGGTTTATCCAATTTACACCAAGCTTTTTTTAACTTGTTGCGAACACATTGAAGTTGTTTAATTGCAAACGGATTTTGGATATCTCAAACGGTTTGGCCGTGGCGAGGCAACGAATTTATGGCGAGAAAAGGGAAACAGGAAATGTGTTATAACTTCTGCATACATTGATTGATGTTTATGAAACTTCAGGAGTGTGTTGGTTGTAGTAGTCTGATCACATGGATGTAACTATTGTGAGTCAAAGTTATAGCGCCACCAAATGGCAGCAAGAAGTGTATCACTTTTAAAATGCTTTGAGATCACCCTCTTATTTTTACCTGATTTGCTTCAAACTTCAGCTGTGTAATGTCAATACACAGCAGATGTAGACCTATGACAGGATTTTTGATATTTGAAATATTGTTGCCATGGCAACAGGTCAAACTGTAATAATATTCTTGAGTGTTTTTGAGGCTCTTGACATGCTTCAAATTGCATGAAACTCGACACACACATCAATATTGTCAACCAGTAGACATGGACAAAGCCATAGAAATGGGCGTGGTGGAGGGGCTCAGTAGTGCCACCTTTTGACAAAAGTGGGGGGGTTAGTTTTTCCTACAGTCACCAAACTCGGTACACATATTATTCTCATCAAGCCGGACAATTTTCTAATTTACATTCATTAGCTCCGACCAACAGGAAGTCAGCTATTTTGGTTTGAATGTTAATTTTTTGAAAAAACAGGCTATGAATTTTATACTACTACTCCTACAGGGTTTATCCAATTTACACCAAGCTTTTTTTAACTTGTTGCTAACACATTGAAGTTGTTTAATTGCAAACGGATTTTGGATATCTCAAACGGTTTGGCCGTGGCGAGGCAACGAATTTATGGCAAGAAAAGGGAAACAAAGCGTTATAACTTCTGCATACATTAATTGATTTTGATGAAACTTTGGCTTAGTCTTCGTTGTACAAGGCTGATCACATGGATTTGACTATTGTGATTCAAAGTCATAGCGCCACCAACTGGAAGCAGAAAATGTGTCACTTTCAGCATACATTGAGATCACCCTCTTATTTTTACCTGATTTGCTTCAAAATTCATCAGAATAATGTTAAAACTTGGCACATGTAATCCTTTGAAAATGGGCAGGGAGGAGGGGCTCTATAATGGCACCTTGTAGTGCAGTAAATGTGGAGTGAATTTGACATAGTCCTTTGATGTTTAACCGTTTTAAGTGCCTATTGCCCGCTGTGCACAGTTGCCCTGAAGCCACCGGGGTGGCGGTGCCACCGGGCTTGGGCCCGCCATCGCTGCTCGCAGCTATATTTAGGGCCCAAGCGAAAATTCGCGCAGGGCCCTCTTGTTCTTCTAAGGATTATTATTATTTTTTTTTTTTTTTTTTTTTTTTTCCGTCTTCCGGGGCTTTTTGGGGGCCTTAACATGCTCAAAAACTCTTGAAAATTGGCACACACATTGGAATCCGCGGCCATTAGGACGCCGGAGAGGCTGGTACCCGGGCGTGGCAGGGGGGCTCGACAGCGCCCCCTTGAAAAAAGTCTGAAAATTTGGTCCATATATTAAACATGCTTGCACGTATTAGTATGAAACTCGGTACACATATAGACCTCATCGGGCCGAACAACTTTCGCGCTCTAAGTTAATCGCCACGCCAACAGGAAATCAGCTATTAAGGGTTGTTTGAAAAACGCATGCTCTGGAATTTGATATACTCCTCCTAGACGATTAATCCGATCGCCACCAAACTCGGTCAGCATGAAGTCAAGACACTGATGATTAAAAATTGCCAGGGGATTTTTGATATCTCGAACGGTTTGGCCGTGGCGAGGCAACGAATTTATGGCGAGAAAAAGGAAACAGGAAATGTGTTATAACGTCTTAATACATATATTGATCTTTATGAAACTTCACGAGTGTGTTCGTTATAGGAGTCTGATCACATGGATGTGACTATTGTGAGTCAAAGTTATAGCGCCACCAACTGGCAGCAGGAAGTGTATCACTTTTTGAAATGTTTTGAGATCACCCTCTTATTTTTACCTGATTTGCTTCAAACTTCATCAGTGTAATGTCAATACACAGCAGATGTAGACCTATGACAGGATTTTTGATATTTGAAATATTGTTGCCATGGCAACAGGTCAAACTGTAATAATATTCTTGAGTGTTTTTGAGGCTCTTAACATGCTTCAAATTGCATGAAACTCGACACACACATCAATATTGTCAACCAGTAGACATGGACAAAGCCATAGAAATGGGCGTGGTGGAGGGGCTCAGTAGCGCCACCTTTTGACAAAAGTGGGGGTTAGTTTTTCCTACAGTCACCAAACTCGGTACACATATTATTCTCATCAAGCCGGACAATTTTCTAATTTACATTCATTAGCTCCGACCAACAGGAAGTCAGCTATTTTGGTTTGAATGTTAATTTTTTGAAAAAACAGGCTATGAATTTTATACTACTACTCCTACAGGGTTTATCCAATTTACACCAAGCTTTTTTTAACTTGTTGCGAACACATTGAAGTTGTTTAATTGCAAACGGATTTTGGATATCTCAAACGGTTTGGCCGTGGCGAGGCAACGAATTTATGGCGAGAAAAGGGAAACAGGAAATGTGTTATAACTTCTGCATACATTGATTGATGTTTATGAAACTTCAGGAGTGTGTTGGTTGTAGTAGTCTGATCACATGGATGTAACTATTGTGAGTCAAAGTTATAGCGCCACCAAATGGCAGCAAGAAGTGTATCACTTTTAAAATGCTTTGAGATCACCCTCTTATTTTTACCTGATTTGCTTCAAACTTCATCAGTGTAATGTCAATACACAGCAGATGTAGACCTATGACAGGATTTTTGATATTTGAAATATTGTTGCCATGGCAACAGGTCAAACTGTAATAATATTCTTGAGTGTTTTTGAGGCTCTTAACATGCTTCAAATTGCATGAAACTCGACACACACATCAATATTGTCAATCAGTACACATGGACAAAGCCATAGAAATGGGCGTGGTGGAGGGGCTCAGTAGCGCCACCTTTTGACAAAAGTGGGGGGGTTAGTTTTTCCTACAGTCACCAAACTCGGTACACATATTATTCTCATCAAGCCGGACAATTTTCTAATTTACATTCATTAGCTCCGACCAACAGGAAGTCAGCTATTTTGGTTTGAATGTTAATTTTTTGAAAAAACAGGCTATGAATTTTATACTACTACTCCTACAGGGTTTATCCAATTTACACCAAGCTTTTTTAACTTGTTGCTAACACATTGAAGTTGTTTAATTGCAAACGGATTTTGGATATCTCAAACGGTTTGGCCGTGGCGAGGCAACGAATTTATGGCGAGAAAAGGGAAACAAAGTGTTATAACTTCTGCATACATTAATTGATTTTGATGAAACTTTGGCTTAGTCTTCGTTGTACAAGGCTGATCACATGGATTTAACTATTGTGATTCAAAGTCATAGCGCCACCAACTGGAAGCAGAAAATGTGTCACTTTCAGCATACATTGAGATCACCCTCTTATTTTTACCTGATTTGCTTCAAAATTCATCAGAATAATGTTAAAACTTGGCACATGTAATCCTTTGAAAATGGGCAGGGAGGAGGGGCTCTATAACGGCACCTTGTAGTGCAGTAAATGTGGAGTGAATTTGACATAGTCCTTTGATGTTTAACCGTTTTAAGTGCCTATTGCCCGCTGTGCACAGTTGCCCTGAAGCCACCGGGGTGGCGGTGCCACCGGGCTTGGGCCCGCCATCGCTGCTCGTTTTATTTTTATTTTTTTTATTTTTTTTCCGTCTTCCGGGGCTTTTTGGGGGCCTTAACATGCTCAAAAACTCTTGAAAATTGGCACACACATTGGAATCCGCGGCCATTAGGACGCCCCAGAGGCTGGTATCCGGGCGTGGCAGGGGGGCTCGACAGCGCCCCCTTGAAAAAAGTCTGAAAATTTGGTCCATATATTAAACACGCTTGCACGTATTAGTATGAAACTCGGTACACATATAGACCTCATCGGGCCGAACAACTTTCGTACTCTAAGTTAAACGCCACGCCAACAGGAAGTCAGCTATTAAGGGTTGTTTGAAAAACGCATGCTCTGGAATTTGATATACTCCTCCTAGACGATTAATCTGATCGCCACCAAACTCGGTCAGCATGAAGTCAAGACACTGATGATTAAAAATTGCCAGGGGATTTTTGATATCTCGAACGGTTTGGCCGTGGCGAGGCAACGAATTTATGGCGAGAAAAAGGAAACAGGAAATGTGTTATAACGTCTGCATACATATATTGATCTTTATGAAACTTCACGAGTGTGTTGGTTGTAGTAGTCTGATCACATGGATGTGACTATTGTGAGTCAAAGTTATAGCGCCACCAACTGGCAGCAGGAAGTGTATCACTTTTTGAAATGCTTTGAGATCACCCTCTTATTTTTACCTGATTTGCTTCAAACTTCATCAATGTAATGGCAATACACAGCAGATGTAGACCTATGACAGGATTTTTGATATTTGAAATATTGTTGCCATGGCAACAGGTCAAACTGTAATAATATTCTTGAGTGTTTTTGAGGCTCTTAACATGCTTCAAATTGCATGAAACTCGACACACACATCAATATTGTCAACCAGTAGACATGGACAAAGCCATAGAAATGGGCGTGGTGGAGGAGCTCAGTAGCGCCACCTTTTGACAAAAGTGGGGGTTAGTTTTTCCTACAGTCACCAAACTCGGTACACATATTGTTCTCATCAAGCCGGACAATTTTCTAATTTACATTCATTAGCTCTGACCAACAGGAAGTCGGCTATTTTTGTTTGAATGTTAATTTTTTGAAAAAACAGGCTATGAATTTTATACTACTACTCCTACAGCGTTTATCCAATTTACACCAAGCTTTTTTTAACTTGTTGCTAACACATTGAAGTTGTTTAATTGCAAACGGATTTTGGATACCTCAAACGGTTTGGCCGTGGCGAGGCAACAAATTTATGGCGAGAAAAAGGAAACAGGAAATGTGTTATAACGTCTGCATACATATATTGATCTTTATGAAACTTCACGAGTGTGTTGGTTGTAGTAGTCTGATCACATGGATGTGACTATTGTGAGTCAAAGTTATAGCACCACCAACTGGCAGCAGGAAGTGTATCACTTTTTGAAATGCTTTGAGATCACCCTCTTATTTTTACCTGATTTGCTTCAAACTTCATCAGTGTAATGTCAATACACAGCAGATGTAGACCTATGACAGGATTTTTGATATTTGAAATATTGTTGCCATGGCAACAGGTCAAACTAATAATATTCTTGAGTGTTTTTGAGGCTCTTAACATGCTTCAAATTGCATGAAACTCGACACACACATCAATATTGTCAACCAGTAGACATGGACAAAGCCATAGAAATGGGCGTGGTGAAGGGGCTCAGTAGCGCCACCTTTTGTCAAAAGTGGGGGTTAGTTTTTCCTACAGTCACCAAACTCGGTACACATATTGTACTCATCAAGCTGGACAATTTTCTAATTTACAT
Source organism: Chanodichthys erythropterus (assembly GCF_024489055.1). Classification (NCBI taxonomy): domain Eukaryota; kingdom Metazoa; phylum Chordata; class Actinopteri; order Cypriniformes; family Xenocyprididae; genus Chanodichthys; species Chanodichthys erythropterus. The sequence goes on along the minus strand of NC_090232.1, from coordinate 60,066,305 downwards.
TCATTAGCTCCGACCAACAGGAAGTCGGCTATTTTTGTTTGAATGTTAATTTTTTGAAAAAACAGGCTATGAATTTTATACTACTACTCCTACAGGGTTTATCCAATTTACACCAAGCTTTTTTTAACTTGTTGCTAACACATTGAAGTTGTTTAATTGCAAACGGATTTTGGATATCTCAAACGGTTTGGCCGTGGCGAGGCAACGAATTTATGGCAAGAAAAGGGAAACAAAGTGTTATAACTTCTGCATACATTAATTGATTTTGATGAAACTTTGGCTTAGTCTTCGTTGTACAAGGCTGATCACATGGATTTGACTATTGTGATTCAAAGTCATAGCGCCACCAACTGGAAGCAGAAAATGTGTCACTTTCAGCATACATTGAGATCACCCTCTTATTTTTACCTGATTTGCTTCAAAATTCATCAGAATAATGTTAAAACTTGGCACATGTAATCCTTTGAAAATGGGCAGGGAGGAGGGGCTCTATAGCGGCACCTTGTAGTGCAGTAAATGTGGAGTGAATTTGACATAGTCCTTTGATGTTTAACCATTTTAAGTGCCTATTGCCCGCTGTGCACAGTTGCCCTGAAGCCACTGGGGTGGCGGTGCCACCGGGCTTGGGCCCGCCATCGCTGCTCGCAGCTATATTTATTATTATTCTTCTCCAAAATGAATCGCATTTTAGAGGGCCTAAACGTGCTCAAACTCACGAAACTTTGCACACGCGTCAGAAGTGGTGAAAATTTACGTCTGTTATGGGTTTCTGAATTGGGCGTGGCAAAATGGCTCGATAGCGCCATCTAACGTACAGCCCCGCTCGCTACATTACACTAGGGCTTTGAAATTCGGTACACACATTTATCAGCCCAGTACCTACAAAAAATTCTCTTGGAGCGAAATTCGAAACCAAACAGGAAGTCAGATATTTTTAATCAATTCACCGTTTTTTGCATTTTCCAGACGTTGTACTTTAACGAACTCCTCCTAGAGATTTAATCAGATCAATGTCATTTTTGGTCAGTCTAATCTAAAGGCCTTTGTGACGTTAAATTGCGAAGATCTAGAGTTTTCACTGAAGGGCGTGTCCGTGGCGGCCTGACAAAGTTTGATGTCTTCGCCATGATAAAGGAAGTTGTTGTAACTCAGACAAACAATGTCGGATTTGCCCCAAACTTCACATGCTTTATTAAAGTCATAACCTGAAGACATCTTCATAACAATATTCAGTTACAGTCATAGCGCCACCTGCAGGCAACAGGAAATGACATGTTTTATACTGTGATTAACTCCTCATAGAGATTTAACCAGATCAACATCATATGTTGTCAGTCTAATCTCAAGACCTTAGCGATGATAAATTTCAAAGATCTTGAGTTTTCGCTAAAGGGCGTGTCTGTGGCGGCCTGACAAAGTCTGATGTTTCGCCATGAAAGAGGAAGCTGCTGTAACTCAGGCATACAATGTCCGATCTGCCCCAAACTTCACATGTGTGATAAGAGTCCTGGCCTAAAGACATCTATATGACAATATTTAGTTAGTCATAGCGCCACCTGCTGGCAACAGGAAATGGCATGCTTCAGGATGTAATTCACTACCAGAGTCACATTTCATTATGCCACGAAGTACCAAACATGCTAGAGACACGTTAAATCATGCAACACTTGGCTGAGTGCTAATTTATGCGATTAATGCCACGAAAGAAACAGGAAGTTGTTGTAACTCAGGCATACAATGTCCGATCTGCTTCAAACTTCACGTGTTCAATGATAGTCCTGGCCTGAAGACATCAACATGGCAGAATTAAGTTATGGTAAAAGCGCCACCTGTTGGCCGCAGGAAGTGTGGCATTTCGAAATGACTTTGGCATAATTCTCCTGTATTCACTCACTTGAATGCATGACGCCCACTGTTCACTGTTTTCCTGAGGCCAACGGGTGGCGGTGAGCCAGGGTGCGAGGGCCCTCTCAACGCTGCTTGCAGCTTTAATTAGGGCCCAAGCGAAAATTCGCGCAGGGCCCTCTTGTTCTTCTAAGGATTATTATTATTTTTTTATTTATTTATTTATTTTTTATTTTTTTTTTCTTTCCGTCTTCCGGGGCTTTTTGGGGGCCTTAACATGCTCAAAAACTCTTGAAAATTGGCACACACATTGGAATCCGCGGCCATTAGGACGCCCCAGAGGTTGGTACCCGGGCGTGGCAGGGGGGCTCGACAGCGCCCCCTTGAAAAAAGTCTGAAAATTTGGTCCATATATTAAACACGCTTGCACGTATTAGTATGAAACTCGGTACACATATAGACCTCATCGGGCCGAACAACTTTCGTGCTCTAAGTTAAACACCACGCCAACAGGAAGTCAGCTATTAAGGGTTGTTTGAAAAACGCATGCTCTGGAATTTGATATACTCCTCCTAGACGATTAATCCGATCGCCACCAAACTCGGTCAGCATGAAGTCAAGACACTGATGATTAAAAATTGCCAGGGGATTTTTGATATCTCGAACGGTTTGGCCGTGGCGAGGCAACGAATTTATGGCGAGAAAAAGGAAACAGGAAATGTGTTATAACGTCTTAATACATATATTGATCTTTATGAAACTTCACGAGTGTGTTCGTTATAGGAGTCTGATCACATGGATGTGACTATTGTGAGTCAAAGTTATAGCGCCACCAACTGGCAGCAGGAAGTGTATCACTTTTTGAAATGTTTTGAGATCACCCTCTTATTTTTACCTGATTTGCTTCAAACTTCATCAGTGTAATGTCAATACACAGCAGATATAGACCTATGACAGGATTTTTGATATTTGAAATATTGTTGCCATGGCAACAGGTCAAACTGTAATAATATTCTTGAGTGTTTTTGAGGCTCTTAACATGCTTCAAATTGCATGAAACTCGACACACACATCAATATTGTCATCCAGTAGACATGGACAAAGCCATAGAAATGGGCGTGGTGGAGGGGCTCAGTAGCGCCACCTTTTGACAAAAGTGGGGGTTAGTTTTTCCTACAGTCACCAAACTCGGTACACATATTGTTCTCATCAAGCCGGACAATTTTCTAATTTACATTCATTAGCTCCGACCAACAGGAAGTCAGCTATTTTGGTTTGAATGTTAATTTTTTGAAAAAACAGGCTATGAATCTTATACTACTACTCCTACAGGGTTTATCCAATTTACACCAAGCTTTTTTTAACTTGTTGCGAACACATTGAAGTTGTTTAATTGCAAACGGATTTTGGATATCTCAAACGGTTTGGCCGTGGCGAGGCAACGAATTTATGGCGAGAAAAGGGAAACAGGAAATGTGTTATAACTTCTGCATACATTGATTGATGTTTATGAAACTTCAGGAGTGTGTTGGTTGTAGTGGTCTGATCACATGGATGTAACTATTGTGAGTCAAAGTTATAGCGCCACCAAATGGCAGCAAGAAGTGTATCACTTTTAAAATGCTTTGAGATCACCCTCTTATTTTTACCTGATTTGCTTCAAACTTCATCAGTGTAATGTCAATACACAGCAGATGTAGACCTATGACAGGATTTTTGATATTTGAAATATCGTTGCCATGGCGACAGGTCAAACTGTAATAATATTCTTGAGTGTTTTTGAGGCTCTTAACATGCTTCAATTTGCATGAAACTCGACACACACATCAATATTGTCAACCAGTAGACATGGACAAAGCCATAGAAATGGGCGTGGTGGAGGGGCTCAGTAGCGCCACCTTTTGACAAAAGTGGGGCGTTAGTTTTTCCTACAGTCACCAAACTCGGTGCATATATTGATCTCATCAAGCCGGACAATTTTCTAATTTACATTCATTAGCTCCGACCAACAGGAAGTCGGCTATTTTTGTTTGAATGTTAATTTTTTGAAAAAACAGGCTATGAATTTTATACTACTACTCCTAAAGGGTTTATCCAATTTACACCAAGCTTTTTTTAACTTGTTGCTAACACATTGAAGTTGTTTAATTGCAAACGGATTTTGGATATCTCAAACGGTTTGGCCGTGGCGAGGCAACGAATTTATGGCAAGAAAAGGGAAACAAAGTGTTATAACTTCTGCATACATTAATTGATTTTGATGAAACTTTGGCTTAGTCTTCGTTGTACAAGGCTGATCACATGGATTTGACTATTGTGATTCAAAGTCATAGCGCCACCAACTGGAAGCAGAAAATGTGTCACTTTCAGCATACATTGAGATCACCCTCTTATTTTTACCTGATTTGCTTCAAAATTCATCAGAATAATGTTAAAACTTGGCACATGTAATCCTTTGAAAATGGGCAGGGAGGAGGGACTCTATAGCGGCACCTTGTAGTGCAGTAAATGTGGAGTGAATTTGACATAGTCCTTTGATGTTTAACCGTTTTAAGTGCCTATTGCCCGCTGTGCACAGTTGCCCTGAAGCCACCGGGGTGGCGGTGCCACCGGGCTTGGGCCCGCCATCGCTGCTCGCAGCTATATTTATTATTATTATTCTTCTCCAAAGTGAATCGCATTTTAGAGGGCCTAAACGTGCTCGAAAACTCACGAAACTTTGCATACGCGTCAGAAATGGTGAAAATTTACGTCTGTTATGGGTTTCGGAATTGGGCGTGGCAAAATGGCTCGATAGCGCCATCTAACGTACAGCCCCGCTCGCTACATTACACTAGGGCTTTGAAATTCGGTACACACATTTATCAGCCCAGTGCCTACAAAAAATTCTCTTGGAGCGAAATCCGAAACCAAACAGGAAGTCAGATATTTTGAATTAATTCACCGTTTTTTGCATTTTCCAGACGTTGTACTTTAACGAACTCCTCCTAGAGATTTAATCAGATCAATGTCATTTTTGGTCAGTCTAATCTAAAGGCCTTTGTGACGTTAAATTGCGAAGATCTAGAGTTTTCACTGAAGGGCGTGTCCGTGGCGGCCTGACAAAGTTTGATGTCTTCGCCATGAAAAAGGAAGTTGTTGTAACTCAGACAAACAATGTCGGATTTGCCCCAAACTTCACATGCTTTATTAAAGTCATAACCTGAAGACATCTTCATAACAATATTCAGTTACAGTCATAGCGCCACCTGCAGGCAACAGGAAATGACATGTTTTATACTGTGATTAACTCCTCATAGAGATTTAACCAGATCAACATCATATGTTGTCAGTCTAATCTCAAGACCTTAGCGATGATAAATTTCAAAGATCTTGAGTTTTCGCTAAAGGGCGTGTCTGTGGCGGCCTGACAAAGTCTGATGTTTCGCCATGAAAGAGGAAGCTGCTGTAACTCAGGCATACAATGTCCGATCTGCCCCAAACTTCACATGTGTGATAAGAGTCCTGGCCTAAAGACATCTATATGACAATATTTAGTTAGTCATAGCGCCACATGCTGGCAACAGGAAATGGCATGCTTCAGGATGTAATTCACTACCAGAGTCACATTTCATTATGCCACGAAGTACCAAACATGCTAGAGACACGTTAAATCATGCAACACTTGGCTGAGTGCTAATTTATGCGATTAACACCACAAAAGAAACAGGAAGTTGTTGTAACTCAGGCATACAATGTCCGATCTGCCCCAAACTTCACATGTGTGATCAGAGTCCTAGCCTAAAGATGTCTATATGATAATATTCAGTTAGTCATAGCGCCACCTGCTGGCAACAGGAAATGGCATGCTTTATACTTTAATTCACTACCAGATTCACATTTCATCATGCCACGAAGTTCCAGACATGCTAGAAACACGTTAAATCATGCAACACTTGGCTGAGTGCTAATGTATGCGATTAACGCCACTAAAGAAACAGGAAGTTGTTGTAACTCAGGCATACAATTTCCGATCTGCTTCAAACTTCACGTGTTCGATGATAGTCCTGGCCTGAAGACATCAACATGGCAAAATTCAGTTAAGGTGAAAGCGCCACCTGATATGGGTTTATATGGGATATGGGTTTCAGAATTAAGTGTGGCAAAATGGCTCGATAGCGCCACCTACAAAATTTCAATTAAGCGCCCTTCGTGCTACGTTTCACGTACAGTTATGAAATTCGGTAGACAGATGTAACAGCCCAATGCCTACAAAGTAGGTGCAAAGCTTGTAAACCCAACATGAAGTCAGATATCTAGAGTTTTCACCAAAGGGCGTGTCTATGGCGGCCTGACAAAGTCTGATGTTTCGGCATGAAAAAGGAAGTTGTTGTAACTCAGACAAACAGTGTCCGATCTGCCCCAAACTTCACATGTTTTATTAGAGTCCTGACCTGAGGACATCTTCATAACAATATTCAGTTACAATCATAGCGCCACCTGTAGGCAACAGGAAATGACATGTTTTACACTGTGATTAACTCCTGATCCAGATCAACATCAAATGTTATCATCTTAAGACCTTAGCAATGATAAATATCAAAGATCTTGAGTTTTCGCTGAAGGGCGTGTCCAAGGCGGCTTGACAAAGTCTGATGTTTCGCCATGAACGACAAAGCTGTTGTAGCTGAGGCATACAATATTTAGTTAGTCATAGCGCCACCTGCTGGCAACAGGAAATGGCATGCTTCACAATGTAATTCACTACCAGAGTCACATTTCATTATGCCACGAAGTACCAAACATGCTAGAGACACGTTAAATCATGCAACACTTGGCTGAGTGCTAATTTATGCGATTAACGCATGGTGGTGAGCCCGGGTGCGAGGGCCCTCTCAACGCTGCTTGCAGCTTTAATTATTAGGGCCCGAGCACAGATGGTGTGAGGACCCTATTGGAATTGCTCCGTTTATTATTATTATTATTATTATTATTATTATTATTATTATTAGGGCCCGAGCACCGATGGTGTGAGGACCCTATTGGAATTGCATGCTCCTTAACATGCTTCAAATTACATGAAACTCGACACACACATCAATATTGTCAACCAGTAGACATGGACAAAGCCATAGAAATGGGCGTGGTGGAGGGGCTCAGTAGCGCCACCTTTCGACAAAAGTGAGGGGGTTAGTTTTTCCTACAGTCACCAAACTCGGTACACATATTGTTCTCATCAAGCCGGACAATTTTCTAATTTACATTCATTAGCTCCAACCAACAGGAAGTCAGCTATTTTGGTTTGAATGTTAATTTTTTGAAAAAACAGGCTTTGAATGTAATACTACTACTCCAACAGGGTTTATACAATTTACACCAAACTTTTTTTACTTGGTGCTAATACATTGAAGTTGTTTAATTGCAAACAGATTTTGGATATCTCAAATGGTTTGGCCGTGGCGAGGCAACGAATTAATAGCAAGAAAAGGGAAACAAAATGTTATAACTTCTGCATACATTAATTGATTTTGATGAATCTTCGGCTGTGTCTTCGTTCTACAAGGCTGATCACATAGATGTGACTATTGTGAGTCAAAGTTATAGCACCACCAACTGGCAGCAGGAAATGTGTTACTTTCAGCATGCTTTGAGATCACCATCTTATTTTTACCCTATTTGCTTCAAACTTCATTTAAATAATGTCAAAACATGTCAGATGTAGACCTTTGAAAAGAATTGTGATATCTCAAACACAGTTGCCTTGGCAACGCCTCAAACTTTTATATTGGTTTTGAATGCTTTTGAGACTCTTAGCATGCTTCAAATTGTTTGAAACTCCACACACACATCAGGATTGTTAGCCAGTAGACATGGGCAAAGCCTTAGAAACGGGCAGGGAGGAGGGGCTCTATAGCACTACCTTGTAGTGCAGTAAATGTGGAGTGAATTTGACAGTCCTTTTATGCTTAAAGTGCATATTGCAGGTTTAACATTTTTTTCGAGATGAATATATAACCTTGTACAAAAATACCATATAAAAAGGTACTGCAGGGTTTAAAAATGTTTTGCAAGACATAAGGGCATTAATTTAGTAGATAAAGTTACGGTCTCTGTAAAAAACGCTTTTTTTTTCAGCGTCGCGTCATTTTACGTCACTACAGGGAGACGTTCGCAGAGCTCTGTGTTGATTCAGTGCAGAATATATTGGTATTTAGCAACAGCGGCCGTGAATCAGTGTGTTTTCGGTAGTTTTTGTATTGTATTTATCATCGTAATGGTAATTTATTGTGTTTGTGGAGGTTGCACAAACTTCAGCCTGTCAGGACATCGAGTACAGAGGTTTACTAACAAGAAAAACTACGCTGCTATCTTCTGTGCCGGGGTTTGTTTTGTGCAGGTGAAGAGACGGGACTTCACTTCTGCATCTGCGTCGAAAAACGCGTTCATTTTAGACTGGAGGATTATCATCCTGGCGATATGATGGAGTTCAACATTGTAATACTTCTGTATTAAATTAATAAACTTGCACACGCTATGTTTCTTCATCGTTTTTACTTGAATCAATTTCAACACTGACTAATACAAATTATGTACACATGCATACAGTCTCACACTCACACAAAACCGTTTTGAATGATGTGCTGGTAATGTAAATACTCAAATTTCATGCATGTAAACTTATATATACATTCAAGTTCACACAACTACATAATCATGGCGTCATGATTCCTCACACTATCAGTGAATGGGCACGGAATAAACTCATAACACAGAATTAATGAATAAAGGATAACATGAAACACATACACTATAGCCGCCGGCGGGAGACATGATCACGGATCCGTCAGAGATGCAGCTCGATGAAGACTTACGGTGCACATTTTAAGTTTTGTGTTTGATTATTACATTTGCTAACTACCAAATCAGTCGTGATGAGAAACGGCTATATCACGTAACGTTAGTGTGGACGGATAACGCGTGTGACGCTTGATCAAAGTTTATTCGTTTTTGTCATTAGTAGGCTTAATCAGTTACTCCTAGATGACCAATAACTTTGCTATTGCCTGATTCATGATAATAATCTGTACAATATTGTGATCTGAGCACATGTCGTTACCTAATATATCTATAAGCTAACACCGGTCTCTGTCCTGTTCTCCACTGCTTATCCTCACACAACAGCTCAATTTGTCTCTTTTGACCGTTATTCTGTCTAAATCTGGCCTGTGCCTGCTCTCTTGACCACATAGCAGGCTAATTGTATGGCTGTGATTAGTTATACGAGTATAAATAAGAATTTACAATTTCCTCAGCGTCCGAATTGTCATTGCGATCCACTGTTTTCCTATAGTTTATATTGATCGCATTCCCTTCAGTGACGTCACGTCCGATTTGGCATTTTTCAGATGCAGAAGTAAAATTTTCTCACATAAAAACGACTCCAGAAGCCTATGTAGCGTATTTATGCTTGTTTTTTCAAGAAAATCTATTTCATACATTATTTTTCTATACATTGAATCACTAAAGCTCTAACCTGCAATATGCCCTTTAACCGTTTTAAATGCCCATTGCCCGCCATGCACAGTTGCCCTCAAGCCACAGGGGTGGCGGTGCCACCGGGCTTTGGCCCGTCATTGCTGCTCGCAGCTATATTTCTTTTTGTTGCTCGAATGTTAAGACATAATTCTCCACATCACTCTTCAATTCGGCTAAATGCGGAGTCGAAGCACCCTTTGGGGATAAATTTTCCACATCAGATTGCGTTTCTAATGTTAAAACTAACCTTTCCACCAATTTTTCTTTAACAGTTTTACGAATTTGTTGTAGTTTAGCAGTTTTAGGCAAAGCCAATTCAATATTAAAATGCTCACCAGCTTTACGCAATTGATCTTTCGTGAGACCTTCCAATTTTTCCTCCGTCGGCGCCGCTAAAAAACTCTCCAACTTATCCATTATAAAATATTTTCGATTTCAACAAAAGAGTTAGAAATTAATGAAAATGACAGAATTTTCTTCATTTTCTTTTTGGTTCATGGGATAGTGGTAGAGGTTGCAAAGTACAAGATAAAGCATTTTTTATTATTATTATTAGAAAAAGTAGGTTTACGTGGACTTGCCTCGTAAAATTAACAAAACAAAATCAAACCCTAACCTCTTCAATGTGCCCACATGCAGCTCAACTGCCACCACAAGCAGTCTACCCGCGTCCGACACATCAAACACAAAAATCTAAAATAAAAAATTAAAATAAAAAAACAGCGTTAACCGCTCTTTAACTAACACGAGGCTAACTTAGCTCTTACAAAGTAAACATATTAATCACATTTCAATGAATCAAGCACAAGCAACACCATGCCAACTTATCCCAGACCAAATATTCAATAATAATAAATTTACTTACTTGATCTCTCATCTCCAACACCAGAAAAGAAAAAGAAAAAAGCACGGCTCTCCCCACGGCTTTGAAATCGGTTCAAAATCAAGACCGATCAAAAATACTGATTATTTCTTTCAGTTACTCCGAGACGAGCCCCCACATGTTACATGCTACCTGGCTCATGGCAGCGTAACAAAAACGGGGAGGCCACGCTCAACTCAAATTGACTCAAAAATATATTTATTTAAAGAAGAAACACATAATAAACTAATGAACAAAAAATAACAATAACACAAAAAACTGATGCAGGAGAGAGATCAAGTCCAAATGAAATCAGGAACCCAAGCGCAGATCCAACGCTCTTTGGAAGGACAAACCCTTTTTATCAGTCCACTCATTAAAAGCAATCTGTTACACCTGTCACTTGATCCACCCTGCAAAACGCAAAGACAAACACAAACACAAACGAATCTAGAACACCACCTAAAGGCGACTAAGTTCCGTTTTGGGAACAGATGTTACCCTTACCCGTAACAGACCTATATTATCATTCTAACTTGTTTTTATTGTTAATTTTATTGCCTGCTGTACAATGTTCACAGTCCATGCAAGACACTCTAAATCAATAAATTGTTAATTATTGTAATTGCCTATATAGTATATAATCAGAGTCTCTTTATCCTTTTCCCCATGAAATTAACAGAATATTGATATCATGTGAAGCCTCAGGAGAGCCTTTAAAATGTTTTTGAATGAAAGTTTAACATTAGGCCTACAATTCCTTTAGTGGACAGTTGCTCTTACCCTCTTTCCTTCATCTCAGTTGATTGAGATTTGGTGACAAAATTATCTTTAATTATCTGTCTACACACACACAAATAAAAACTAGGATTGATTTGGTTGATTAAATGTAGGCTATGTAGCCTAACTGAGCTCAACAGTCAATATTGAGGCATGCCTTTTAGAAAATATATTGTCTATATAACTTATACTTTACATTCTGTAGAAGTGTGTTGCTGTGTTTTTATTTTATTATCAGACATGAAAAATACATACTAGTCTTGTGTAGGCTACATCATAAAAGCAATTTCTCATTTTCTCAATTTCTCAAAAAATTGAAAATGCTTTAGTACACTCATGCAATTGACTGTGTGTCTGCTGTTTCCTAATTCATCAATTGTCATGATTAAATATGATATTTGTTCCCTGATGAATAGTATTAGCCCTCAAAACATTAGTTCCTTGCATGAGTCATTTAATGCAATTAATTTTTTTTAATGTGTCATGAATTGAAGAATTGCAGAGGTGAATTTTGAATTTTACAAATGAAGGGACATGTAAAGGGATAGATCAGAACACGATCGACAGTCACTTTTTAAAATGAAATATCAAAAGGATAAACAACAGACTTTATTTCCACAGCCTTGAGTTTTTGAACGGATCTCTAGAATAAATGTTACAATGTTACATAAAATACATTTTATCAGACACTTGTCGCCACCCAGCGAAATAACATCATATATTTATTTCATGTAACATGTTCTTACACGTGCTTACGTGTTGTTAACGCGTTCCTATGGCGACCGGTCGGAAGTGCGAGTAACCGATCGTCTTCCCAACGTGTTGTTTACGTTTGAAGACACGTTGTAACACGTTTGTATTTTTCTTACCTTAATTTAACTCATGATTTGATTGTATCCTTTTCCACATGCTTGGACGGCTAATTTGGAAAAGAACGAGACATTCCACGAACATTTTTTCCATCTCCCATTAAAAGTTTCAGGAACAGACTTCTAATTTCAGAATGTTTCAAATGAAAAATATGCTTTACCAAAAGTAGCGAAATTTGTAACCTAAATAGTATTTAAATAATATTTAAAATATATTTTATATAATAAATCTGCTTTTTATAAGCTATTGATATATTGCATAAAATATCCTGACCATTTAAATCAGACATATACTTATACTTACATCTGCTTCTTACATCTACACACATCAGAATTCGGCCTCATCTTTTGTAAACAGTAAAGTTTGATTTGATTGGCCAAAAACTTTTACAATTTTTTTTTTTCATTCTAATTTGTTAAAGAGCAGTGAATTGAACATATTATTTAACTTATAGAAATAGAATAGCTGCAAGATTCCTTAATGCTTATCAAATTATTGAAACCCTAACCCTAACCCTATTTATAATTATATTAAACCATTATAAATTAATTATAAAATACTGCCCTGCAACAACAACAATTTCTTCTTTCTTTTTTTTTTTTAATCAGTAGGCCTATTTGATGTGACCATACTTTGTTTTTAGAACCACACCAATTTGACTACATAAAAGTAGACATGTCAAGCATTCTATAGATATATTTCTCATGTCTTTGAGGCAAGCAGACTATACTGAGTCTCGGTTCATATAGCCTATAAGTCGCAGTCCACGCGCCAGTGATCGCGCCCGTGCCCGCCATGATTATATTGTCTACTTTATTTGCTTCTTATTTATTAAATCTAGGCAAATGGTTGATGAAACATTGATTTAAATTAAGATAAATTTTTTACAAAACGAAATTCACTTTAAGAAAGGCTTTATACAAAACAAAACTTAATGAAGTGGTCAAAATCATGTCTGACCCACTCCATGTCTCCCGATATATTGGGCATCTTATGATGCATCTTACTCATGCTGTTCACTTTTCATTATCAAATAGATGAAATTAACAAATGACATTATAATATGCCTATTTAAAAATAAATATGAAACTAAATATGTTTTCTTTAATGGCTACCAACACTGTTAGCCTGGATAAGTTGAATTTACTTTAAAAATTTGAGGAAACTGGTTGCCCAAAAAAAAAAAAAAAAAAAAAAAAAGATTAAGTAATGTGAACTTAAAAATTCAAGTTAATTTAACTTAAAATGTTTTGTAATATTAATTACTTTGTAGTTATTACACATAGTATATTTAAGTTCAATGTACTAAGCAAGTTAATTTATAGTAACTTCTATTTTACTACAAAATTAAGAAAAAAAGCAAATAAAAGGTACATACATTAAATTTTATGTTTTATTTTAATTAAATTCCAAATACAACAACATTTCATGTCCTGAAAACTATTCCTTATAAAACGTGAAAAAAATAGTTTTAACAAATCAGCTTATTGTTAAGCACATAAATAGTCTCAGAATCACAACAAATTGCATCAAAACTATATGGTTTGTTCACACTCCTGAGTTCACAATAGTGGCAGTATTCCATTTTAGGTGCCAGCTCACATTTTCCTAGGTTGAGCATTACCTGCTGAATAAAATATAAAGTATTTTTCATACAGTTAGGGTAGTCCAGTTGCAGGGCATAAATCAGTCAGAAAAAAGGACACAGAAGTCCTGAGGTTGGTCAGTTCATCCATCACCAAACATCCTTCCAAGACGATCTTCACTCATGATGGGTTTAGCTGAGCACTTTATAGATCAACACAGAGGATTCTCACTGAAGTTTGCCTGTATGAGTCCTTGTCAGCTGCAACCTAGTTGAGGAAGACAAAGATCGACGAAGACATTATCATATAGTAATTCATCAGATAATGGTATTGTCAAATACTCCATGCATCAATAAATACAGTACCTGGTTTACTGTAGAAAGAGCTGGCCATTGAAGTACCATCAGGCTGATGTCAGGCTCATCGTTGACAACTTTTCTATGAGGAGCAAACATTAAAGTTAAAGTCTTGATTATGGCACCTGATTTTATGGTTTACATGTAATTGTGCACTGTGCAGTATGCAGATTAATAAAATAATTAGCCAAAGAACAGGTCTCAGTAAACCCACATGACACACAGCTAATAATTTTTTGGTGAAAGCTGTATAAATGTACATATTGTGCATAACGTGTGATAGAACAATTTCCTTGTTTACATCTGGAACATATACATGTACATTTATGTTCTTGTATAACTTCATTGTTTGAGCCTATAATGTTTAAATAGCTGAGCTTTCTTTTCACAGTTATAAGGGCAATACTTACACTTCTAATCCAAAGCATCTCTTCTTGACCTGCAACACAAAACAAGATACCCAGCTAACAAAAAAAGGTCCCCAGAACGTCCCCTGATGGCCTCTGCGAACGTCCCCCGAACGTCCATGTGTAGGGTCCTCTGGCTGTCCCGGGGACGTCTGCAAAGACGTCCTCCGGACGTTCACAGGGACGTTCATAGGACGTTCAGCGGCCATTCGGGACGTTTAGGGGACTTTCGATTAAGTCCTCTTATTGTTTTTTATTTTACTTCTAGGTTAACAAAAGAACACAAACACGTTGTAAGGAGAAAAATACATTTATTTATTTATTATAAATGAACAGTTTCATAATTGTTGTGCTCTTTCCGTGTGCGTGTGTGTCATGCAGTTGTGCACGCGCGTCTCTCGTCAGCTGTGGTAGTCCGATGGCAGTTTTTTCGATGGCTTCTAACCTAAAACGACAAAATGAACACATTCAATAATGTTTCAGGTATCGTTTGTCTATTAAGAAAAATTTGTTACTGACAATTTGGATCGTGAGACCAAGATTAGCGTACATTTGAAGATAGGCCGTCACGGTCAGCCGTAACGGTTTGCTGAAGTTGACAACAACTTCAGCAAACGTTTGTAAATGTAATCTTGTCATATAATTTAAACTTTACAAGATAAACAGTGGTTATGGTAGCTAATGTCTGCTAAACTAAAATTTAAAATACCTTTTCGACTGACGAAAGAGAAAACTCGAGGCCTCATCTGAGAAAATCACCGGCAGGACCGTTAACTGTCGATGCAGCCGAGCGTTGCCATGGCTACATGCGCGTAACCTAAAGAATGACGTCACTCGATCGTCAGTTGCTGTACATGTATGTACATGTATATGTTCCAGATGTAAACAAGGAAATTGTTCTGTTCTTGTATAACTTCATTGTTTGAGCCTATAATGTTTAAATAGCTGAGCTTTCTTTTCACAGTTGTAAGGGCAATACTTACACTTCTAATCCAAAGCATCTCTTCTTGACCTGCAACACAAAACAAGATACCCAGCTAACAAAAAAAGGTCCCCAGAACGTCTCCTGATGGCCTCTGCGAACGTCCATGTGTAGGGTCCTCTGGCTTTATTTTAATTCAATTCCAAATACAACAACATTTCATGTCCTGAAAACATTTCCTTATAAAACGTGAAAAAACTAGTTTTAACAAATCAGCTTATTGTTAAGCACATAAATAGTCTCAGAATCACAACAAATTGCATCAAAACTATATGGTTTGTTCACACTCCTGAGTTCACAATAGTGGCAGTATTCCATTTTAGGTGCCAGCTCACAGTGTGGCTATATTACACTTTTTGCCACATGCTATACCTTTCTTATGTGAAAAAAATAAAGTATTTTTTTTTTAAATAACTTTTCTTTAATAAAACCATGTTTGACAGGTATTTATGGGTATAGGAATTGTCTTACCTGTGTTATTTTCCAATTTCTTTGCCAGCAAAGTGCTTTTCCATTCTTCATCTTTTCTTTTGGCTGCATTCATCAGTTGAAGTCATTGACATTATTTTATGTCCCATTCTTATATTATCCCACATCTTATATTCAGTAGCCTACTATTGGGGGGCATCATGATTTTAATGTTTAAAATGATAACTGCTGAAAGCACACATGATCTGATGACATCTTTAATTAGTTAGTAGTAGGTTGAAGTTACTGCTTCATTTTACAATTAATGGGTCAATCTACAGAAAAGTCAACTTTTCTGTCCCTTTACAGAAATATTACACTTGAAAACACTTTTTTTTTTATATTGAAAACAATTTTTTTATATTTTAATATGAAACCATATTTGAACAATTAAACCTTCTTGCGCATCAATGTGGCAGTATTTGTTTTTTAATTATAAAAATTCCAAACAGCACAGAAGTGCTCCTCCCCACAGTCATGTGGGAAAGTGCTTTATTTTGAGCTCAGAAACAGGGTTCAAATACAATAATATGCATAACTGTCAAATATATTATGTAAATGGCATAAAAAAACAAAAACAAATGCTGAATAAATATTATAAAATATATATATAAAAAAAACCTGGTGTTGTGTCACTGGTGTTACCTTTAACAAAAATCTCTTATTTTGAAATAAAAATCACACTGTTGACATCAATTGACTACCTTCTTCGTATTTCCTGAAGGTCAATGAAGAAAGACACATGGAAAGTCCACTATCTCTTTTCAGTTATCAGAAATTTTAATTAGAAAATCATAATTTCATATGAAGCTTTTAGTGGAAGTCACTGGTGTGACCTACTTTATTATTAGGGAATTTTAAAAAACTAGAATACAAATGGATTAAACTACTTAATTTAGTGAATATACCATGATTGACAACATGTGGATTGATACCTTGCAGCAGCCATAAAATGCATTTTTCATGAAAAATGTCACTGGTGTTACTGTCACTGATGTTGTTTATAGAAAAGAAAAAGCTATTTATTTAGTTATTTTGCATAAAATAGCACTAAATAATGTGATTCTAACTTTTTTTCCTATTGTTAATCCTCCTTTGGTCAGATATTGCTAAATTGAGGGTATTTGGCTAAACTGAGAAGCAGCGACTTTATGAACAGCGTATTTTACAGACATTTTTAAAATCTTGTTTATGATCTTTTACTGACTGCTTTCACTAAGTGTCAATGAAAAGTCTTTGATTGTATAAAAAATGTAAAAAAAATTTAGTCTCCTCTCCTTGATTAGTTGAATAAGTAGGCTATCTTTGGTCGTATCTGTCACTGGTGATTCATTGTGTCACTGTTGTTACTGGTTTTTTTGTCTGTCTCATTAAATAAAATGTGTCATATGTGACATGATAATACTTTTACATTCATTGAATTCTGCTAAACTCAAGAATTAAGATGTAAAGGATTGCATTACTTGTTTATAACTGTTTTTCAAATATTTCCATTGTTATAGCAAAAACATGCATAATTAAATTAGCATAATTCAATCACTTTTAACTAACCTGATTGAAAAAAAAAAAAAAACACATAATATCCTCATCTTTTTTTCTGTAACTCTGACTGCATGTGCTGAAAAAAATTGAGAAATATAATTTCATAAAAATGTTTAAAATGCCAGAGAAGTATGGTAACACCAGTGACAAAAAAATGGTACATGCTGTCTTTAAATGCACAAAATAATAATAATAATACTAATAAATCAAAGCTGTCATTTGTATTCATAAAGTCAATGTGTAATATAATAATGTGGTCTAAGTTTAAACGAAAAAAAAAATACATTTTAAGACATTTTGTCATACCAAAAGTGGACTTTTCTGTAGAATGACCCGAATTCAACTATTTTTACTTGAAGTAAAACCATAATATCAACCTGCACAACAAAACAATCATGGTTTCTGTAAATCCATTATCATGTTTAAAGGGATTTTTAAGGAACACAACCTCCTTTAAATCCAGTAGGTTTAGTTTCATTTGCCCTTTGTCTGAGTTTCAAGGTGTCAGGTCTGTTGATAAAAGGCAACGCTGTTTTTTTTTTTTACAAGTGTTGTTATGGAAATACCAGATGAGGGACGTCAGTAGGACTTTCGCAAACTGGCAAGGACTTGAATGTCCTCCGAACGTCCGTCAGCGAACGTTACAAAGCGGACCAAACGCGGACGTTCCCCGAACGTCCGGCGAACGTCCGCCAGCAAACGTTAAAAAGCGGACCAAACGCGGACGTCCCCCGAACGTCCGTCAGCGAACGTTACAAAGCGGACCAAACGCGGACCTTAACGGACGTTCACAACGTCCGGGGGACTTCCCTTGTTTGCTGGGTAGTCCGTTGTTAAGAAAGCTATGAACCTAGATAAAACAATATATCCGTCTGTTTTTGTTTTCAACTCGTTAATTAACTTTAACTTAATCTTTCAATCAATAGCCATGTCGAAATAAAACACGGTCGTTAAATTATTGCACTCACCATTTTTCGCGCTTCATTCTCTCTCCTCTGCTGGAAGCGCGGGTGCGGGTGCGGGCGCGGGCGCGGCCGTGGCCGCGGTGTTCGCCGACAGCCAGAGGTTCAAACTAAGTTTACACGCCCAACAACAGCTCCTCGTGTGAAAAAGAAACAAACGACAAAATAACGCGCGTCGAACTCGCCGATCAGGGGTTTATGCATGGTGATCCACCGCACGCGAGAGAGAACACTAGCTAACCGGAGAAAACAGTTCCATCGTTTAATCTTTAACAAATGATTTTCACTGCTCACAAACAGTCTCTCTCAGGGGAAACGATAAAAAGGCAAATGTTTGGAAAAAAAAATGTCTGTAGAACTTGCCAAAACAAATGTTCCAACTTCTCATCAACAGCTCCTTGAATTCACACACACCACGACAAAATGGCGTCATTACCTGCCCTAAACCAATGTGTAAGAGGCGTGGACAGGAGAAAAACTTTTTTAATTTTAATTTTCAAATTACAGCCACAATTTAGTAGAATATACTTATATTTTATAAGTAATGCAATCAAACTTAAATATTTTAAGTATATTGTAATTATATAGTTTAAGTAAATTTAAAATCGGGGCTAAGAGTGAACAGTAGCCTACAGTACATAAATTTCAAGCTTTTTTCAAAATTTTTATCTTGCAAGCGGGTTTAAACGTTTCTCATGTCAGTCTCTTGCATGTTCGCGTAAGAAAAGTCGTGGCTTTCTTTCACCGCAGTGCACAGCAACAGCTGTGCTCACAGAAAAGCAAAAGACGCTTGCGATGCTTTGCTTTAAGAAGTTCTGTGGGGACGTTCACACGTCTTTTCCGCGTGAGTTATTATTTTCAAATGTAGCCGCGCAGCAGGCGCGCTCATAATGGGATCGACGTGCATGCAATTCTCAACTTCTCAGAATGCCGCAAGCACACCGCAGGTCGTGTGACAAGAATCAACCGATCAGCTATGGCCTTTCCGTAACAAAACATCAAAAGCTCAGCCGAACAGCTGATCATAGCTGTACAGGGTGGTTTTTATATCTTATCTCCATCAATATATCTCGTAGTAAAACTAATGCAAGGGCTAGAAATCATTTATCCTTTGCAGAAACATCCTGATCCTCTTGGAGAGCTCAGTTCATGTTTGCATAGCAACGACCGACGCCAAGGGAGTGCAAGCACTTTGGAAAGAAGGAGAAGCGGTGCGGCCGCGCCTTCCACGCGTTTTTAGACGCGATATGTGAACGTCCCCTATTTATAATTCTAAGTTCATGTTACATTTAACTTTTTTTTTCAGTGACAGACAGCCCTATTCAACTTTTAATTTGAATACATAAGGTTTTTATTAAACCTTGAAATGTGATCTTGTATGTACAACAAGGAAAATTATTGAAATTTGTTAATGTTTTTTTTAATAAATCTTGTTTGAATTTCAGTTTCATTTTGTTCAAAATATCGTGATACGTATCGTATCGTGTACTCCGTATCGAGATACGTAACGTAGCGTGACCTGAGCGTATCGTTACACCCCTAGTAATGATAATATTTACAATAATATATTGAATTTGATAGTTGTCTCTCACGTTGCCCCACAGCAACATTAAAATAGTGTCGATTAGGTACAATGTTTTATAAAAAATATTTTATTCTATTTAGTGTCCATTTCCATTTACCATATTTAATATTAGGGCATCCAAGTTATTTGACATATTTGAAAAAAGAAAATTAAAAAGTAACCCAATAGTTACTTTCCCTGGTAATTGAGAATGAAGTAACTTAGTTAGCTACTAACTCAGCTACTATTTGTAAGAAGTAACTACTATAACTAATTATTTTTTTTTAAAGTAACTGGTGGGAAAAGGTGTATAAAGCAAGGCTATACAATTTAGTTCCTGCAGGGACACGACCAGCAGAGTTTAGTTTAACAGCCCACACTAAAGGCTCTCCTGGAGCACATCACCTGATAGGTATTCTGTAGATTTCCTGGGAAGTATGATAAAGAGGTCTGATGGACTAGTATAGGCTATATTGTACAGGCAATAAATTGTAGGCAATAAAGATAACAGTTAACATGATTGTACGGATCAAATTAAGATTAGGATGTTTTTTACAGTTACATGCTAGTAAAACACATACTTTCATGCCTTTAATGTCCATTCATAGTCTTTACACATCAGCTTGGCACCTTACATTGTTAAAAACCAGTTAATTTCAAGACGCTGGTGTCACGTCAGGTAGTCACGTGGGTCGACACGCTCAGACGCTCAAAGTACAAGACGTTCGGATAGACGTTCGGTTTGACGTTCGATCGGTCGGTCGGTCGTTCGGAAGCTTGATTCTGGCACGGACCCCGCGCCATACAATCCCATTCAAAATTTGACACGGTCTGACGGCGAAGTAAGGGTAGACTGCGCCTTATCCTTTGCCTACTTAGGCTTAGAAGTGGCACTCTTGGCCTCCCATAGAGTGCGACTTATAGGCTAAATGAACCGAAACACAACGTATAGGCTGCTTGCCTCGCAGACATGAGAAATATATCTATAGAAAGCTTGAAATATCTACTTTAAAACGTCATGATTAAAAATGAAAAGAGTCTACTCAGATTATGTAATCCGAATGAAATGTGCATTTTCTCTCTAGGCGCGTCCAGTATATGGAGATAATGAGAATCAGCAATGTCAACTTCATCTTTGCAGCCAACACTGTTTAAGAAAACATTACTTTATTAATAAACAATTAAATGATCTCCTTGCTGTTTTTTGTCATATTCATAATCATTACTTTTGCCAGTTCTTTATGGCAAGCGTTATGCGCGCGCTTGAGTGCATAGCCTATATTACATAAACGCTCATTATTAGTTTATTCTCTCCAGTATTTGAGAAATTAAATTAATATAAATGTGATTAGTCAACTGATGGCTTAAATGAACAACTACTAGTCGACTAGAAAAACTTCTTTCACATATTTTCCATCCAGCATGTCACGTTTATCGCAGTAGATAGGACCTTCGAGCCAGAAAGACACAGCTTACATTTGACTAAAAGGTTTTTGTCTTTATGCTCAACTAAAATGAAATAATGAGCATATTTCCATTTTGAGAAACTCGTCTTGCTCTTGCCTTGACTCGCCATGACTGCCGCACATACTTGAATAAACGGAAACACGCCCACAGTGCGTCTTCGTGTTTAGGTTGGCATCCACCAATCCTACAATGCGTTGCTGCTGTAAACAGGTTAGGCTGTAGGCTACACTTCAGCCAAAATTAATTAATTAAAAAAGTAACGTACAACGCACCATATGGTAACGGTAACAGAGTTAATTTATTTAAAAAGTAATACGTTACAGTATTAGTTACTGTCAAAAGTAACTGCGTTACAGTAACGCGTTACTGCCCAACACTGCTAATGAGTCAAACATATTGATGCATATAAACAAAATAATCACCTAAGAAGATATAGCCTATAGGGTGATTGGATGAAATTGGTTATGATTGGTTTGTACAATAAATCCCACCTCTTGTTTATGTGTGTGTTCCACGTGTCAGTCTGAATGAACAAAATGATGGCATATGTGAAGACTAATTAAAAAGTAAGTAAACAGCTCAGCCAAATATTCATCCATGGCATTTAATATTTTGGCTTTCTTCTTCATTTATGCATTTTAAGCACAAATGATATGCTTTCAGCAAGTGTAATTGTTGCTGGTTAAATTGTTTAGTTGATTTATTCATTCATATCGAGTGTACTTTTCACCCAAGTCGTATAGTTAAGAATTAAGTTGTGTGGTGTGTGTGTGTGCATATTACTGCGTTGTGGTGGCAGAACCTTCGGGAATGTTTCAAAATTGTGTTCAAACAATCACACCCAATTTTTCAGCATACCAAAATCCGGGATTGTCCCTAGAAAACTGACATCTGGTTACCATATTGTGCACAGTATCAGTCCTTATGGATTGATTCATAAGAGTGTGCATGATGCATTTGCATGGTGTAATTGCTTCTCTTTGATTCTGTTCTGCTCTCCACACAGTGAAGGTGAGATGTACTCAGAGGAGTTAAGGAATATAGTAAAGTGTGGAATTGCTGCATCCATAGTAGGGATGGTCTATGGAGGCCTACCAGGAGCCAGGCATGCTCGTGAGAGATTTATTCAGCTCAGCCAGGCTGAAATGTACCAAAACAGAGTGGATGCAGTGGTAAGACACAGGACAGAGGCTGCAAATGTATTCATCTCTTTGTAGCAGAGTCATGTTTTGTTCATTTGTTCATACAGATATTCGCTTTAATTTCCCATTGTTTTTTTTTTTAAAGCTTAAATTGCTTTGTTTTACATTTTCTATAGCTGAAAAGCGCATTATTTCATGTGCCTAAAATATGCACATATTGATGTACTATATCCAAATTTCTTATTTATTTGTTTATTTATTTTTGTTTCACCAGCGCTCTGCACATAATGCAGCTATTCGTGGGTTTGTGAGCTTTGGCTGGCGATGGAGCTGGAGGGTAGCAGCATTTGTGACCCTGTTTAAGTAAGTATAGATACATTGAGTATTAATTTTTGAATCAGTTTAATTATGCTTTTGAATGAACTTGTTTCACTTAGTGTTGATGTTTTTTTGTTTGGTTGTTTATTATTTATGAGCACAAAAAGAATATTAGTTTGTTTATACAGTACTGGTCAAAATTTTGGAAATATTACTATTTTTAATGTTTTTGAAAGAAGTGTCTTATGCTCATTGAGCCTGCATTTATTTGATAAAAAAATACAGAAAAAACAGTAATATTGTGAAATATTATTACAATTTAAAATAATGGTTTTCTATTTTAATATACTTTATAAAATGGTTAGTTCCTGTCTTTGATTCTGATTGGTCAGTAGCTGTATTTTATTCACGATAAAACACGGCTATGACCACTTCACAACGGTTCTGTGCAACACTACACAACACCCTTAGCAACCACTCTTAGCAACGTAAACTGTATGTTCTCAATTGATATTGTTCATTGAAGTTTACTGTATTATGTAGAAGAGTATTGTGAGAAAGAGATTGAGTGAGTGAGTTTATTACCTTCATTCAGATTTAGCATTTTCTTTCAGGTCAGTCCTATGTTCATCATAAAAAATCTGTTTAAATGTCCGATGTATTATCTTGTCTTTTTAACAGTTAGGGGTTTTCCCATGAAGGCTTTTAGTGAAAGTTGCATCATAAAAGTTGCATTGATACATATTTTTGGCTGTAATATTTGTATTGTGTGGTAACTGTTTTATAAAAGCAATAAGGTACTCATGGCTAGTGCTATATTGTGAAGAAGTCACGATACAGCACAGCCTCGAGTACCTTATTGCTTACTTAAAATATTATTTATTTCTGATGATGCAAAGCTGAATTTTCATCAGCCATTACTCCAGTCTTCAGTGTCAAATAATCCTTCAGAAATCATTCTAATATGTTGATTTGATACTCAGTTCACGAGTTCACATATCCATATAATTAAATGGAGTAAAGTTTTGCATATTTGGCGTGCTGTCCGGGGAGAGGGCTCCGAGCTCGGAATTTTGGCCCAAACCCAGAGCACTCCCCCCGGTGTGGTAAAAGTAGATAGAACTATGAGTGAGGAGATGGGGTGGAGGAGGGATGCTGATAAACTCTCAGATAAACAGAAGTCAGTCTGCTGAATTTATATCTTTTGACATTGGTTGAGTTGATTAACTGAATGCTCTCCACCTGTGCTAATTAGGTTAATTATCTGAACTTGCTCCTCCCGAGTTTTGTTAATAAAACATCATTTATCATCAGTGTTGGAAACAGTTGTGCTGCTTAATATTTTTTTGGAACCTGTGATTATATTTTTACCCACAGCACTGTAAATACTGGCTTGACAGCATATAGAGACAAAGACGCTCTAAGCCATTTCACTGTTGCAGGCGGTAAGTACATAAACCTTTTTTATCATCTCTGGACAATGGTACTTTA
Organism: Chanodichthys erythropterus; assembly: GCF_024489055.1. Taxonomy (NCBI): domain Eukaryota; kingdom Metazoa; phylum Chordata; class Actinopteri; order Cypriniformes; family Xenocyprididae; genus Chanodichthys; species Chanodichthys erythropterus. The sequence goes on along the minus strand of NC_090232.1, from coordinate 60,042,148 downwards.
GGGTTTTGTTTTGTTTTGTTTTTTGTTTACTTTCATAGAATATTTGCTCATCACATTAAGATTAGAAATAATGACAGTTTTATGCGTTTAGCTGTAACAGGAGGATTGTTCCGTCTGAATCTGGGACTAAGAGGGCTGCTGGCTGGTACAGCCATAGGAGCTGTACTGGGGTGAGTAGAACATGGAGAGAAAGAGAGAGTTATGACTAGTCTGTGTGTGTGTGGTCTCAGTATTCCTTATGTTATGGTTTTTTGGTCCCCATGAGGAAAATGGCATATAAATCATATTAAGTGATGTGTTTTGAAAATGTAAAAATGCAGAACTTTTTCTGTAATGTTTAGGGTTAGGGAATATAATTTACAGTTTGTGCAGTATACAAATCATTATGTCTATGGAATGTCTCCATAAAACATGAAAACCCAATGTGTGTGTCTATGTATGTCTCAGTCAGTCAGTCAGTATCAGTGTCGCTCTCTCTGGGGAGAAATGTCTGCCCTGCAGCAACACTGCCCTCTCTTCCCCCTCACACTACCCATCTATATCCCCATCCAGTCTCCATCTCTGAGGGTATTCTGTCAGTCAGCTGTGGCCTCCCCTGTAATCCTGTCTTGCATCTGCATCCCCAGCCAAAATAACTCCCTTCCCCCCTTTTTGCTCTTTTCACTCTTCATTTTGTATTGCCAGAGGAACCCATATGCTAAACAGTCTGTGATCTGAAGAACTATTTTTCTTATGGTTTTTCTTTTTAAGTTCATTAGTTATATTTCACTTTTTCTTGTTCCCCATTTCCCTTTATTAGTGTAGATATTAAAGGGGACATATCATGAAAATCTGACTTTTTCCATGCTATAATCGGGTCCCCAGTGCATCTACCAACACACAAAACGTGAAAAAGGTCAACCCAGTAACTTTGTTTTGGCAAGCCTTTCTCTGCAAGCATGTGAAAAAACAAGCCGCTCAGATGTCACTCCCCTTGGGACGTACTGACCGAGCGCACAATTGATGCTTGCGCGCGCAGTAAATCACTTCCGCGAGAGGATAACAGATCTGCACGCGAGGAAACGGGAGCCCGCGAGCTCATTTTAAACCCGCGCGCGCGCATGACATCTCCTCTGCGCGCAGATCAAGCCTCGCGTGCTCGGACAAGATTCGCAGCACGCGCGTCATCATTCCCCACACTCGCGCTCAATCTTCTATTTCGCTCGCGCGAACACTTTTGATTTTTGTCAGTCGTGGGGCGGGACTTTACTTATTTCAGTGTAAGCTCAAATGTCATTGGTCAATTCAGTTTTTCCAGAAGTCTGTTTTGATTTGGACGTCTGTTGTAAAACGATTAGACATGGCTTCATCAATGCACCAGATGCAAGTGAGTTATAATATGGCCTACCATATACATTAACTTGATTTATTATTATTTTTATGGAGCTGTTGCTGCTGGGGAAATAAGAGAACACATATTATATTTGCTGTAGTTCACCGCTACATTACCACTATAGGCTACTTCCACTAAACAGTATCTGTTTACCCAGCCAAAATAATATCAGTTCTGAGAACTACAGAAATGTGAAAAGTGTCAATTAAATAGTTAAGTTGGCTTGAAAAAGCCAACTTACTGATCTGCTATATAAACTTATTAAGTTGGCTTGAAAAAGCCAACTTACTGAAATGCTTATTAAACTTATTATTAAGTTGGCTTTTTCAAGCCAACTTACTGATCTGCTATATAAACTTATTATTAAGTTGGCTTGAAAGAGCCAACTTACTGATCTTCTATTTAAGCTTATTATTAAGTTGGCTTGAAAAAGCCAACTTACTGTAATCCTATTTAAACTTATTATTATTAAGTTGGCTTGAAAAAGCCAACTTACTGTAATCCTATTTAAACTTATTATTGACTTATTAAGTTGGCTTGAAAAAGCCAACTTACTGATCTACGTCTTAAGCTTATTATTATTATTATTATTAAGTTGGCTTGAAAAAGCCAACTTACTGATATTGTACTTAAGCTTATTAAGTTGGCTTGAAAAAGCCAACTTACTGATATTGTACTTAAGCTTATTAAGTTGGCTTGAAAAAGCCAACTTACTGATATTGTACTTAAGCTTATTATTATTATTCTTCTTAGACTAAATTTTAAATTGTATCTCCTCCTAGACTGTTCAAGCTACAAACACCAAACTCGGACTAGACATTCAGACTGTTCTGACTCGAGTTGCTATATCTTTTCAGACTGATCTGACTTACGGTTTTCCTAAAAATGCTGATTAAACCTGGAAAAAGCTCCCATTGACTTCCATTGAAATGCCTTGGCTGATCTGAACATTCCGTCCAACTGTCAAAATTCAAATTCAAACACACAGACTCAATTTAACTGCCATTCCTATTGCTAAGCCATTTAAACTCATTCAAACTCATTCTATCTATCTATCTATCTATCTATCTATCTATCTATCTATCTATCTATCTATCTATCTATCTATCTATCTATCTATCTATCTATCTATCTATCTATCTATCAATCAAACTAAATCTATCTATCTATCTATCAATCAAACTAAATCTATCTATCTATCTATCAAACTAAATCTATCTATCTATCTATCTATCTATCTCTATCTATCTATCTATCTATCTATCTATCTAACTATATCTATCTATCTAACTAAATCTATCTATCTATCTATCTATCTATCTATCTATCTATCTATCTATCTATCTATCTATCTAAATCTATCTATCTCTATCTATCTATCAAACTAAATCTATCTCTATCTATCAAACTAAATCTATCTATCTATCTATCAAACTAAATCTATCTATCTATCTATCTATCTATCTATCTATCTATCTATCTATCTATCTATCTATCTATCTATCTATCTATCTATCTATCTATCTATCTATCTATCTAAATCTATCTATCTCTATCTATCTATCTAAATCTATCTATCTCTATCTATCAAACTAAATCTATCTCTATCTATCAAACTAAATCTATCTATCTATCTATCAAACTAAATCTATCTATCTATCTATCTATCTATCTATTTAAATCTATCTATCTCTATCTATCTATCAAACTAAATCTATCTCTATCTATCAAACTAAATCTATGTATCTATCTATCAAACTAAATCTATCTATCTATCTATCTATCTATCTATCTATCTATCAAACTAAATCTATCTCTATCTATCAAACTAAATCTATCTATCTATCTATCAAACTAAATCTATCTATCTATCTATCTATCTATCTATCTAAATCTATCTATCTCTATCTATCTATCAAACTAAATCTATCTCTATCTATCAAACTAAATCTATCTATCTATCTATCAAACTAAATCTATCTATCTATCTATCTATCTATCTATTTAAATCTATCTATCTCTATCTATCTATCAAACTAAATCTATCTCTATCTATCAAACTAAATCTATGTATCTATCTATCAAACTAAATCTATCTATCTATCTATCTATCTATCTATCTATCTATCTATCAAACTAAATCTATCTAGCTATCTATCAAACTTTATCTATCTATCTATCTCTATCTATCTATCTAAATCTATCTATCTCTATCTATCTATCTAAATCTATCTATCTCTATCTATCTATCAAACTAAATCTATCTCTATCTATCAAACTAAATCTATCTCTATCTATCAAACTAAATCTATCTATCTATCAAACTAAATCTATCTATCTATCTATCTATCTATCTATCTATCTATCTAAATCTATCTATCTCTATCTATCTATCAAACTAAATCTATCTCTATCTATCAAACTAAATCTATCTCTATCAAACTAAATCTATCTCTATCTATCAAACTAAATCTATCTATCTATCTATCTATCATAGCAACCACCAGATCACCCAAGCAACCACCTTGAACACCATGGCAACAGCACAGCAACCACACAGAGCACCCTAGCAACCGCATAGCAACCACCCAGAACAGCATAACAACCTCCTAGAATATCCTAGCAACCTCATAGCAATACCCTAGCAACCACCCAAAGTACCTTAGCAACCGTATAACAACACCTTAGCAACCACCTGAGTACCCTAGCAACCATATAGCAACACCTTAGCAACCACCCCGAGTACCTTAGCAACCATATAGCAAGACCTTAGCAACCGCATAGCAACACCTTAGCAACCACCCCGAATACCCTAGCAACAACATAGCAACACCTTAGCAACCACCCCTAGTACCATAGCAACCGCATAGCAACCCCCTAGCAACCACCCCGAATACCCTAGCAACCGCATAGCAACACCTTAGCAACCACCCCTATTACCATAGCAACCGCATAGCAACATCCTAGCAACCATCCCGAATACCCTAGCAACCGCATAGCAACACCTTAGCAAACACCCCGAGTACCCTAGCAACTGCATAGCAACACCATAGCAACCAAACAGAGTGCCCTAGCAACCATTTTGCAAAATCTATATCTCTGCATTAGAACATCGTAGAGACGTGGGGGTTGGTTTATATTGTCAAGTAGCCTTTGGAGTATGATTATTCGTAGCTGCCAAGCCAGTCCCTAGCAACCAAACAGTACCCTAGCAACCATTTTGCAAGATCTATATCTCTACATCAGAACATCGTCCAGACATGGGGGTTGGTTTATATTGTCAAGTAGCCTTTGAAGTGTCGCCATTGGTAGCTGGCAAGCCACTCCCTAGCAACCAAACAGTACCCTAGCAACCGTTTTGCAAGATCTATATCTCTGCATCAGAACATCGTACAGACATGGGGTTTGGTTTATATCATGGGCGTAGGTTTGGTCTCAGCTTTGGTGGGGACACTCTCAAAAAATAAAATTAAAAACTTGAGACTGTGCAATGCTTCACAACCAAACGTTTTATTAACAAATTATGTACATTAGTAATTACACTAACAAAAAATATTCTGCCACAAGGAAATCTAAATAAATAAATATAATAACCTTTTTCTAAACACTATTTACCCTCCAGTACACTCACGTTAATACCTGGGAATGTGAAATGCTGAACAACCATACAGTTTATTAACAAACAAACATAATTTACTATAGGCTACGTTAATAGCCTAATTATACTTACAAAAAACACTGTTGGCTAATTGACATTCAGTTACTTGCTAATTTAGCATTCTATCATCCTGGGTAACACATACTATCACCAGTTAATACTATTTTCCACAGTAGAATCTGCATTTGAAAGCCTGGTCAGTCACTACTGCTAGTTTATTTGTGGGGCTAGCTAATTATAGTTAAAACGGAATATTAAAATATTTTTACTCTGGCCTTTGTATGTGGTAGAGAGACAGTCCTGGTAACTTACCGTCGGCGTCGTCAACATGCGCGCGCGCACACACACACCAACCGCTCGCTGCTAGTGCAAGCACAAAAGTAGTCCCGGCCCGCGCGTGTAGCCTATAAGATACCCCGCCGCCAATCAAATTACGGCGTTTCTTGTACTGTCGTCGTCCTGGCCGTTAGAATCGATCCAAATAGCAGTGCAAAGGAGCTTGCTAAATATTGGTGGGGACAAATTTGTCATATCAAAATATTGATAGGGACTAGTACCTAGCGTCCCCCCCTAAACCTACGCCCATGGTTTATATTGTCAAGTAGCCTTTGGAGTGTTGTCATTGGTAGCTGACAAGCCACTCCCTAGCAACCAAACAAAGTACCCTAGCAACCGTGTTGCAAGATCTATATTTCTGCATCAGAACATCGTAGAGACATGGCGGTTGGCTGTTTTGACTCATGCTAGCAATCTGTACTTCCAACATGCTACACATGCTAGTGAATAGCTACATGCTAATATTGATTAGCTAAGTGCTAAAGTAGACTAACTATCTATCTATCTAAATTACTAAGCTTAAACTTTCAAACTTCAAACTTTCAAAACTACTTCAAACTTTCTGGACCAGCTTTTTCAAGCCAACTTAAAGTTTGTCTTCAAACTTTTTTATCTAGTTATTATTATTCTTCTTAGACTAAATTTTAAATTGTATCTCCTCCTAGACTGTTCAAGCTACAACCACCAAACTCGGACTAGACATTCAGACTGTTCTGACTCGAGTTGCTATATCTTTTCAGACTGATCCGACTTACGGTTTTCCTAAAAATGCTGATTAAACCTGGAAAAAGCTCCCATTGACTTCCAGTGAAATGCCTTGGCTGATCTGAACATTCCGTCCAACTGTCAAAATTCAAATTCAAACACACAGACTCAATTTAACTGCCATTCCTATTTCTAAGCCATTTAAACTCATTCAAACTCATTCTATCTATCTATCTATCTATCTATCTATCTATCTATCTATCTATCTATCTATCTATCTATCTATCTATCTATCAAACTAAATCTATCTATCTATCTATCTATCTATCTATCTATCAAACTTAATCTTAATCTATCTATCTATCTAACTCATTCAAACTCATCTATCTATCTATCTATCTAACTAAATCTATCTATCTATCTATCAAACTTAATCTATCTATCTATCTATCTATCTATCTATCTAACTCATTCAAACTCATCTATCTATCTATCTATCAAACTTAATCTATCTATCTATCTAACTCATTCAAACTCATCTATCTATCTATCTATCTCAAACTTAATCTATCTATCTATCTATCTAACTCATTCAAACTCATCTATCTATCTATCTAACTCATTCAATCTATCTAACTCATTCAAACTCATCTATCTATCTATCTATCTATCTATCTATCTATCTATCTATCTATCTATCTATCACTGGTAGCTGCCAAGTCACTCCCTAGCAACCAAACAGAGTACCCTAGCAACCATTTTGGAAAATCTATATCTCTGCATCAGAACATCGTACAGACATGGGGGTAGGTTTGTATTGTCAAGCAGCCTTTGGAGTATCATCATTGGAAGCTGCCAAGCCACTCCCTAGCAACCAAACAGAGTACCTAGCAACCATTTTGCAAAATCTATATCTCTGCATCAGAACATCGTAGAGACATGGGGGTTGGTTTATGTTGTCAAGCAGCCTTTGGAGTATCATCAATGGTAGCTGCCAAGCAACTCCCTAGCAACCAAACAGTACCCTAGCAACCGTTTTGCAAGATCTATATCTCGGCATCAGAACATCGTACAGACATGAGGGTTGTTTTATATTGTCAAGCAGCCTTTGGAGTATCATCATTGGTAGCCAACAAGCCACTCCCTAGCAACCGTTTTGCAAGATCTATATCTCTGCATCAGAACATCGTACAGACATGGGGGTTGTTTTATATTGTCAAGCAGCCTTTGGAGTAGCATCACTGGTAGCTGCCAAGCCAGTGCCTAGCAACCAAACAGTACCCTAGCAACCGTATTTCAAGATCTATATCTCTGCATCAGAACATCGTACAGACATGGGGGTTGGTTTATATTGTCAAGTAGCCTTTGAAGTATCATCATTGGTAGCTGCCAAGTCACTCCCTAGCAACCAAACAGTACCCTAGCAACCGAATTGCAAGATCTATATCTCTGAATCAGAACATCGTACAAACATGGGGGTAGGTTTGTATTGTCAAGCAGCCTTTGAAGTATCATCATTGGTAGCTGCCAAGTCACTCCCTAGCAACCAAACTGAGTACCCTAGCAACCATTTTGGAAAATCTGTATCTCTGCATCAGATCATCGTACAGACATGGGGGTTGGTTTGTATTGTCAAGCAGCCTTTGGAGTATCATCATTGGTTGCTGCCAAGTCACTCCCTAGCAACCAAACAGAGTACCCTAGCAACCATTTTGGAAAATCTATATCTCTGCGTCAGAACATCGTACAGACATGGGGTTTGGTTTGTATTGTCAAGCAGCCTTTGGAGTATCATCATTGGTTGCTGCCAAGCCACTCCCTAGCAACGAACAGAGTACCGTAGCAACCTTATTGCAAAATCTATATCTCTGCATCAGAACATCGTACAGACATGGGGGTTGGTTTGTATTGTCAAGCAGCTTTTGGTGTATCATCATTGGTAGCTGCCAAGCCACTCCCTAGCAACCAAACAGAGTACCCTAGCAACCATTTTGGAAAATCTATATCTCTGCATCAGAATATCGTACAGACATGGGGCTAGATTTGTATTGTCAAGCAGCCTTTGGAGTATGATCATTGGTAGCTGCCAAGCCAGTCCCTAGCAACCAAACAGTACCCTAGCAACCGTTTTGCAAGATCTATATCTCTGCATCAGAACATCGTAGAGACATGGCGGTTGGCTCTTTTGACTCATGCTAGCAATCTGGACTTCCAACATGCTAGCAGTGAATAGCTACATGCTAATGGTGATTAGCTAAGTGCTAAACTGGGCTAAGAACATGCTAATAACTCTATAAAAACTCCATAATATCCATCTGTGACAACTATCTATCTATCTATCTATCGATCAGTCTGTTTACTTATCTAGCTATCTATCTAGCTTTTAAAACTACAATTCTAAAACAAACTATTTCAAACTGAAAAGGTTCAAACTACAAACTTTTAAAACTTCTTCAAACTTTCTGGCTATGCTTTTTCAAGCCAACTTAAAGTTTGTCTACAAACTTTTTTTATCTAGTTAAGTTGGCTTTGAAAAAGCCAACTTACTGATATTGTACTTAAGCTTATTATTATTATTATTCTTAGACTAAATTTTAATTTGTATCTCCTCCTAGACTGTTCAAGCTACAACCACCAAACTCGGACTAGACATTCAGACTGTTCTGACTCGAGTTGCTATATCTTTTCAGACTGATCCGACTTACGGTTTTCCTAAAAATGCGGATTAAACCTGGAAAAAGCTCCCATTGACTTCCATTGAAATGCCTTGGCTGATCTGAACATTCCGTCCAACTGTCAAAATTCAAATTCAAACACACAGACTCAATTTAACTGCCATTCCTATTCCTAAGCCATTTAAACTCATTCAAACTCATTCAAACTCATTCTATCTATCTATCTATCAAACTAAATCTATCTATCTATCTATCTATCTATCTATCTATCAAACTAAATCTATCTATCTATCTATCTATCTATCAAACTTAATCTTAATCTATCTATCTATCTAACTCATTCAAACTCATCTATCTATCTATCTATCTATCTAACTCATTCAAACTCATCTATCTATCTATCTATCAAACTTAATCTATCTATCTATCTATCTATCTAACTCATTCAAACTCATCTATCTAACTCATTCAAACTCATCTATCTATCTATCTATCTAACTCATTCAATCTATCTATCTAACTCATTCAAACTCATCTATCTATCTATCTATCTATCTATCTATCACTGGTAGCTGCCAAGTCACTCCCTAGCAACCAAACAGAGTACCCTAGCAACCGTTTTCCAAGATCTATATCTCAGCATCAGAACATCGTACAGACATGGGGGTTGGTTTATATTGTCAAGTAGCCTTTGGAGTATCATCACTGGTAGCTGCCAAGTCAGTCCCTAGCAACCAAACAGTACCCTAGCAACCGTTTTGCAAGATCTATATCTCGGCATCAGAACATCGTACAGACATGGGGGTTGGTTTATATTGTCAAGTAGCCTTTGGAGTATCATCACTGGTAGCTGCCAAGCCACTCCCTAGCAACCAAACAGTACCCTAGCAACCGAATTGCAAGATCTATATCTCTGAATCAGAACATCGTACAGACATGGGGGTAGGTTTGTATTGTCAAGCAGCCTTTGGAGTATCATCATTGGTAGCTGCCAAGTCACTCCCTAGCAACCAAACTGAGTACCCTAGCAACCATTTTGGAAAATCTATATCTCTGCATCAGAACATCGTACAGACATGGGGGTTGGTTTGTATTGTCAAGCAGCCTTTGGAGTATCATCATTGGTTGCTGCCAAGCCACTCCCTAGCAACAAACAGAGTACCCTAGCAACCATTTTGGAAAATCTATATCTCTGAATCAGAACATCGTACAGACATGGGGTTTGGTTTGTATTGTCAAGCAGCCTTTGGAGTATCATCATTGGTAGCTGCCAAGCCACTCCCTAGCAACAAACAGAGTACCATAGCAACCGTATTGCAAAATCTGTATCTCTGCATCAGAACATCATACAGACATGGGGTTTGGTTTGTATTGTCAAGCAGCCTTTGGAGTATCATCATTGGTAGCTGCCAAGCCACTCCCTAGCAACCAAACAGAGTACCCTAGCAACCGTTTTGCCAGATCTATATCTCTGCAGCAGAACATAGTACAGACATGGGGGTTGGCTCTTTTGACTCATGCTAGCAATCTGGACTTCCAACATGCTAGCAGTGAATAGCTACATGCTAATGGTGATTAGCTAAGTGCTAAACTGGGCTAAGAACATGCTAATAACTCTATAAAAACTCCATAATATCCATCTGTGACAACTATCTATCTATCTATCGATCAGTCTGTTTACTTATCTAGCTATCTATCTAGCTTTTAAAACTACAATTCTAAAACAAACTATTTCAAACTGAAAAGGTTCAAACTACAAACTTTTAAAACTTCTTCAAACTTTCTGGCTATGCTTTTTCAAGCCAACTTAAAGTTTGTCTACAAACTTTTTTATCTAGTTATTATTATTATTCTTAGACTAAATTTTAAATTGTATCTCCTCCTAGACTGTTCAAGCTACAACCACCAAACTCGGACTAGACATTCAGACTGTTCTGACTCGAGTTGCTATATCTTTTCAGACTGATCTGACTTACGGTTTTCCTAAAAATGCTGATTAAACCTGGAAAAAGCTCCCATTGACTTCCATTGAAATGCCTTGGCTGATCTGAACATTCCGTCCAACTGTCAAAATTCAAATTCAAACACACAGACTCAATTTAACTGCCATTCCTATTTCTAAGCCATTTAAACTCATTCAAACTCATTCTATTTATCTATCTATCTATCTATCTATCTATCTATCTATCTATCTATCTATCTATCTATCACTGGTAGCTGCCAAGTCACTCCCTAGCAACCAAACAGAGTACCCTAGCAACCATTTTGGAAAATCTATATCTCTGCATCAGAACATCGTACAGACATGGGGGTAGGTTTGTATTGTCAAGCAGCCTTTGGAGTATCATCATTGGAAGCTGCCAAGCCACTCCCTAGCAACCAAACAGAGTACCTAGCAACCATTTTGCAAAATCTATATCTCTGCATCAGAACATCGTAGAGACATGGGGGTTGGTTTATGTTGTCAAGCAGCCTTTGGAGTATCATCAATGGTAGCTGCCAAGCAACTCCCTAGCAACCAAACAGTACCCTAGCAACCGTTTTGCAAGATCTATATCTCGGCATCAGAACATCGTACAGACATGAGGGTTGTTTTATATTGTCAAGCAGCCTTTGGAGTATCATCATTGGTAGCCAACAAGCCACTCCCTAGCAACCAAACAAAGTACCCTAGCAACCGTTTTGCAAGATCTATATCTCTGCATCAGAACATCGTACAGACATGGGGGTTGGTTTACATTGTCAAGCAGCCTTTGGAGTATCATCACAGGTAGCTACCTAGCCACTCCCTAGCAACCAAACAGAGTACCCTAGCAACCGTTTTGCAAAATCTATATCTCTGCATCAGAACATCGTACAGACATGGGGATTGGTTTATATTGTCAAGCAGCCTTTGGAGTATCATCACTGGTAGCTGCCAAGCCACTCCCTAGCAACCGAACAGAGTACCCTAGCAACCGTTTCGCAAGATCTATATCTCTGCATAAGAACATCGTAGAGACATGGCAGTTGGCTCTTTTGACTTATGCTAGCAATCTGGACTTCCAACATGCTACACATGCTAGCAGTGAATAGCTACATGCTAATAGTGATTAGCCTAATGTTAAATCTAACTACTAAACTAAAACTTAAACTTTTAAACTGAAAACTCTCAAACTTCACACTTTTAAAACTACTTCAAACTTTCTGGACCGGCTTTTTCAAGCCAACTTAAAGTTTGTCCTCAAACTTTTTTATCTAGTTAAGTTGGCTTGAAAAAGCCAACTTACTGATATTGTACTTAAGCTTATTATTATTATTCTTCTTAGACTAAATTTTAAATTGTATCTCCTCCTAGACTGTTCAAGCTACAACCACCAAACTCGGACTAGACATTCAGACTGTTCTGACTCGAGTTGCTATATCTTTTCAGACTGATCTGACTTACGGTTTTCCTAAAAATGCTGATTAAACCTGGAAAAAGCTCCCATTGACTTCCATTGAAATGCCTTGGCTGATCTGAACATTCCGTCCAACTGTCAAAATTCAAATTCAAACACACAGACTCAATTTAACTGCCATTCCTATTTCTAAGCCATTTAAACTCATTCAAACTCATTCTATCTATCTATCTATCTATCTATCTATCTATCTATCTATCTATCTATCTATCTATCTATCTATCAAACTAAATCTATCTATCTATCTATCTATCAAACTAAATCTATCTATCTATCTATCTATCAAACTAAATCTATCTATCTATCTATCAAACTAAATCTATCTATCTATCTATCTATCTATCTATCTAAATCTATCTATCTCTATCTATCTATCAAACTAAATCTATATCTATCAAACTAAATCTATCTATCTATCTATCTATCAAACTAAATCTATCTATCTATCTATCTATCTATCTATCTATCTATCAAACTAAATCTATCTATCTATCTATCTATCTATCTATCTATCTATCAAACTAAATCTATCTAGCTATCTATCAAACTTTATCTATCTATCTATCTATCTATCTATCTATCTATCTATCTATCTATCTAAATCTATCTATCTATCTATCTATCTATCTAAATCTATCTATCTCTATCTATCTATCAAACTAAATCTATCTCTATCTATCTATCTCTATCTATCAAACTAAATCTATCTATCTATCTATCTATCTATCTAAATCTATCTATCTCTATCTATCTATCAAACTAAATCTATCTATCTATCAAACTAAATCTATCTCTATCAAACTAAATCTATATCTATCAAACTAAATCTATCTATCTATCTATCTATCTATCTATCTATCTATCTATCTATCTATCTATCATAGCAACCACCAGATCACCCAAGCAACCACCTTGAACACCATGGCAACAGCACAGCAACCACACAGAGCACCCTAGCAACCGCATAGCAACCACCCAGAACAGCATAACAACCTCCTAGAATATCCTAGCAACCTCATAGCAATACCCTAGCAACCACCCAAAGTACCTTAGCAACCGTATAACAACACCTTAGCAACCACCTGAGTACCCTAGCAACCATATAGCAACACCTTAGCAACCATCCCGAGTACCTTAGCAACCATATAGCAAGACCTTAGCAACCGCATAGCAACACCTTAGCAACCACCCTGAATACCCTAGCAACAACATAGCAACACCTTAGCAACCACCCCTAGTACCATAGCAACCGCATAGCAACCCCCTAGCAACCACCCCGAATACCCTAGCAACCGCATAGCAACACCTTAGCAACCACCCCTATTACCATAGCAACCGCATAGCAACATCCTAGCAACCATCCCGAATACCCTAGCAACCGCATAGCAACACCTTAGCAAACACCCCGAGTACCCTAGCAACTGCATAGCAACACCATAGCAACCAAACAGAGTGCCCTAGCAACCATTTTGCAAAATCTATATCTCTGCATTAGAACATCGTAGAGACGTGGGGGTTGGTTTATATTGTCAAGTAGCCTTTGGAGTATGATTATTCGTAGCTGCCAAGCCAGTCCCTAGCAACCAAACAGTACCCTAGCAACCATTTTGCAAGATCTATATCTCTACATCAGAACATCGTCCAGACATGGGGGTTGGTTTATATTGTCAAGTAGCCTTTGAAGTGTCGCCATTGGTAGCTGGCAAGCCACTCCCTAGCAACCAAACAGTACCCTAGCAACCGTTGTGCAAGATCTATATCTCTGCATCAGAACATCGTACAGACATGGGGTTTGGTTTATATCATGGGCGTAGGTTTGGTCTCAGCTTTGGTGGGGACACCCCACGACACCCCCCCCCCCCCCCAAAAGCACTCTCAAAAAATAAAATTAAAAACTTGAGACTGTGTAATGCTTCACAACCAAACGTTTTCTTAACAAATTATGTACATTAGTAATTACACTAACAAAAAATATTCTGCCACAAGGAAATCTAAATAAATAAATATAATAACCTTTTTCTAAACACTATTTACCCTCCAGTACACTCACGTTAATACCTGGGAATGTGAAATACTGAACAACCATACAGTTTATTAACAAACAAACATAATTTACTATAGGCTACGTTAATAGCCTAATTATACTTACAAAAAACACTGTTGGCTAATTGACATTCAGTTACTTGCTAATTTAGCATTCTATCATCCTGGGTAACACATACTATCACCAGTTAATACTATTTTCCACAGTAGAATCTGCATTTGAAAGCCTGGTCAGTCACTACTGCTAGTTTATTTGTGGGGCTAGCTAATTATAGTTAAAACGGAATATTAAAATATTTTTACTCTGGCCTTTGTATGTGGTAGAGAGACAGTCCTGGTAACTTACCGTCGGCGTCGTCAACATGCGCGCGCGCACACACACACCAACCGCTCGCTGCTAGTGCAAGCACAAAAGTAGTCCCGGCCCGCGCGTGTAGCCTATAAGATACCCCGCCGCCAATCAAATTACGGCGTTTCTTGTACTGTCGTCGTCCTGGCCGTTAGAATCGATCCAAATAGCAGTGCAAAGGAGCTTGCTAAATATTGGTGGGGACAAATTTGTCATATCAAAATATTGATAGGGACTAGTACCTAGCGTCCCCCCCTAAACCTACGCCCATGGTTTATATTGTCAAGTAGCCTTTGGAGTGTTGTCATTGGTAGCTGACAAGCCACTCCCTAGCAACCAAACAAAGTACCCTAGCAACCATGTTGCAAGATCTATATTTCTGCATCAGAACATCGTAGAGACATGGCGGTTGGCTGTTTTGACTCATGCTAGTAATCTGTACTTCCAACATGCTACACATGCTAGTGAATAGCTACATGCTAATATTGATTAGCTAAGTGCTAAAGTAGACTAACTATCTATCTATCTAAATTACTAAGCTTAAACTTTCAAACTTCAAACTTTCAAAACTACTTCAAACTTTCTGGACCAGCTTTTTCAAGCCAACTTAAAGTTTGTCTTCAAACTTTTTTATCTAGTTATTATTATTCTTCTTAGACTAAATTTTAAATTGTATCTCCTCCTAGACTGTTCAAGCTACAACCACCAAACTCGGACTAGACATTCAGACTGTTCTGACTCGAGTTGCTATATCTTTTCAGACTGATCCGACTTACGGTTTTCCTAAAAATGCTGATTAAACCTGGAAAAAGCTCCCATTGACTTCCATTGAAATGCCTTGGCTGATCTGAACATTCCGTCCAACTGTCAAAATTCAAATTCAAACACACAGACTCAATTTAACTGCCATTCCTATTTCTAAGCCATTTAAACTCATTCAAACTCATTCAAACTCATTCTATCTATCTATCTATCTATCTATCTATCTATCTATCTATCTATCTATCTATCTATCAAACTAAATCTATCTATCTATCTATCTATCTATCTATCTATCAAACTAAATCTATCTATCTATCTATCTATCTATCAAACTTAATCTTAATCTATCTATCTATCTAACTCATTCAAACTCATCTATCTATCTATCTATCTATCTATCTATCTATCTAACTAAATCTATCTATCTATCTATCAAACTTAATCTATCTATCTATCTATCTATCTATCAAACTTTATCTATCTATCTATCTATCTAATCTATCTATCTAACTCATTCAAACTCATCTATCTATCTATCTATCTATCTATCTATCTATCTATCAAACTTTATCTATCTATCTAACTCATTCAAACTCATCTATCTATCTATCTATCTATCACTGGTAGCTGCCAAGTCACTCCCTAGCAACCAAACAGAGTACCCTAGCAACCATTTTGGAAAATCTATATCTCTGCATCAGAACATCGTACAGACATGGGGGTAGGTTTGTATTGTCAAGCAGCCTTTGGAGTATCATCATTGGAAGCTGCCAAGCCACTCCCTAGCAACCAAACAGTACCTAGCAACCATTTTGCAAAATCTATATCTCTGCATCAGAACATCGTAGAGACATGGGGGTTGGTTTATGTTGTCAAGCAGCCTTTGGAGTATCATCAATGGTAGCTGCCAAGCAACTCCCTAGCAACCAAACAGTACCCTAGCAACCGTTTTGCAAGATCTATATCTCGGCATCAGAACATCGTACAGACATGAGGGTTGTTTTATATTGTCAAGCAGCCTTTGGAGTATCAGCATTGGTAGCCAACAAGCCACTCCCTAGCAACCAAACAAAGTACCCTAGCAACCGTTTTGCAAGATCTATATCTCGGCATCAGAACATCGTACAGACATGGGGGTTGGTTTATATTGTCAAGCAGCCTTTGGAGTATCATCATTGGTAGCTGCCAAGCAACTCCCTAGCAACCAAACAGTACCCTAGCAACCGTTTTGCAAGATCTATATCTCTGCATCAGAACATCGTACAGACATGGGGGTTGTTTTATATTGTCAAGCAGCCTTTGGAGTAGCATCACTGGTAGCTGCCAAGCCAGTGCCTAGCAACCAAACAGTACCCTAGCAACCGTATTTCAAGATCTATATCTCTGCATCAGAACATCGTACAGACATGGGGGTTGGTTTATATTGTCAAGTAGCCTTTGGAGTATCATCAGTGGTAGCTGCCAAGCCAGTCCCTAGCAACCAAACAGTACCCTAGCAACCGTTTTGCAAGATCTATATCTCGGCATCAGAACATCGTACAGACATGGGGGTTGGTTTATATTGTCAAGTAGCCTTTGGAGTATCATCACTGGTAGCTGCCAAGCCACTCCCTAGCAACCAAACAGTACCCTAGCAACCGAATTGCAAGATCTATATCTCTGAATCAGAACATCGTACAGACATGGGGGTAGGTTTGTATTGTCAAGCAGCCTTTGGAGTATCATCATTGGTAGCTGCCAAGTCACTCCCTAGCAACCAAACTGAGTACCCTAGCAACCATTTTGGAAAATCTGTATCTCTGCATCAGATCATCGTACAGACATGGGGGTTGGTTTGTATTGTCAAGCAGCCTTTGGAGTATCATCATTGGTTGCTGCCAAGTCACTCCCTAGCAACCAAACAGAGTACCCTAGCAACCATTT
This sequence comes from Chanodichthys erythropterus, assembly GCF_024489055.1. Classification (NCBI taxonomy): domain Eukaryota; kingdom Metazoa; phylum Chordata; class Actinopteri; order Cypriniformes; family Xenocyprididae; genus Chanodichthys; species Chanodichthys erythropterus. The sequence continues at coordinate 60,024,885 of NC_090232.1, read as the reverse complement.
TGGAAAATCTATATCTCTGCGTCAGAACATCGTACAGACATGGGGTTTGGTTTGTATTGTCAAGCAGCCTTTGGAGTATCATCATTGGTTGCTGCCAAGCCACTCCCTAGCAATGAACAGAGTACCGTAGCAACCTTATTGCAAAATCTATATCTCTGCATCAGAACATTGTACAGACATGGGGGTTGGTTTGTATTGTCAAGCAGCTTTTGGTGTATCATCATTGGTAGCTGCCAAGCCACTCCCTAGCAACCAAACAGAGTACCCTAGCAACCATTTTGGAAAATCTATATCTCTGCATCAGAATATCGTACAGACATGGGGATAGATTTGTATTGTCAAGCAGCCTTTGGAGTATGATCATTGGTAGCTGCCAAGCCAGTCCCTAGCAACCAAACAGTACCCTAGCAACCGTTTTGCAAGATCTATATCTCTGCATCAGAACATCGTAGAGACATGGCGGTTGGCTCTTTTGACTCATGCTAGCAATCTGGACTTCCAACATGCTACACATGCTAGCAGTGAATAGCTACATGCTAATATTGATTAGCCTAATGTTAAATCTAACTACTAAACTAAAACTTAAACTTTTAAACTGAAAACTCTCAAACTTAACACTTTTAAAACTACTTCAAACTTTCTGGACCGGCTTTTTCAAGCCAACTTAAAGTTTGTCCTCAAACTTTTTTATCTAGTTATTATTATTCTTCTTAGACTAAATTTCTAAATGCATCTCCTCCTAGACTGTTCAAGCTACAACCACCAAACTCGAACTAGACCTTCAGACTATTCTGACTTAGTGTGCTATATCTTTTCAGACTGATCAGACTTACGGTTTTCCTAAAAAAGCTGATTAAACCTGGAAAAAACTCCCATTGACTTTCATTGAACTGCCTTGGCTGATCTGAACATTCCGTCCAACTGTCAAAATTCAAATTCAAACACACAGACTCAATTAAACTGCCATTCCTATTTCCAAGCCATTTAAACTCATTCAAACTCATTCAAACTCATTATATCTATCTATCTATCTAAATCTAACTCTATCAAACTAAATCTATCTATCTATCTATCTAAATCTAACTCTATCAAACTAAATCTATCTATCTAAATCTAACTCTATCAAACTAAATCTATCTATCTATCATCTATCTATCAAACTAAATCTATCTATCTATGTAAATCTAACTCTATCAAACTAAATCTATCTATCTATCTATCTAACTCATTCAAACTAATCTATCTATCTATCTATCTATCTCATTCAAACTCATCTATCTATCTATCTATCTATCTCATTCAAACTCATCTATCTATCTATCTATCTATCTATCTATCTATCTATCTATCTATCTATCTATCTATCTATCTATCTATCTCATTCAAACTCATCTATCTATCTATCCATCTATCATTACTGGTAGCTGCCAAGCCACTCCCTAGCAACCAAACAGAGTACCCTAGCAACCGTTTTGTAAAATCTATAACTCTGCATCAGAACATCGTACAGACATGGGGGTTGGTTTATATTGTCAAGCAGCCTTTGGAGTATCATCATTGGTAGCTGGCAAGTCACTCCCTAGCAATTCAAATTTTGACAGTTGGAGAGGCTCATCAGACTCCATTAGCTGCCATTCTATGTACTATTTCTAATCCATTGAGACTCATTCAAACTTCCATTCTATCTAATATGTCTTATCTATCTATCTATCTATCTATCTATCTATCTATCTATCTATATATCTATCAAACTAAATCTATCTATCAAACTAAATCTATCTATCTATCAAACTAAATCTATCTATCTATCAAACTAAATCTATCTATCTATTTCTCTTTCTAATCTATCTATCTATCTATCAAACTAAATCTAGCTATTTCTCTATCTATCTATCACTTCTCATCTATCAATCTATCTATCTTCTCATCTATCACTTCTCATCTATCTCTCTATCTATCATCTATCTATCAACTCATTCAAATTCATAAACTCTATCTATCTATCTATGATCAACTCTCATAGCAACCACCCAAAACAACCTAGCAACCACCCAAAACAACCTAGCAACCACCCAGAACACCATGGCAACTGCATAGCAACCACACAAATCACCCTGGCATCATCCTAGCAACCAGCCTGGATACAATAGCAACCGCATAGCAACACCATGGCAACCACCCCGAGTACCCTAGCAACCGCATAGCAACACCCTAGCAACCACCCCGAGTACCCTAGCAACAGCATAGCAACACCATAGCAACCACCCCGAGTACCCTAGCAACCGCATAGCAACACCCTAGCAACCACCCCGAGTACCCTAGCAACCGCATAGCAACACCTTAGCATCCACCCCGAGTACCATAGCAACCGCATAGCAACACCCTAGCAACCACCCCGAGTACCCTAGAAACCGCATAGCAACACCTTAACAACCACCCGAGTACCCTAGCAACCGCATAGCAACACCCTAGCAACCACCCCGAGTACCCTAGCAACCGCATAGCAACAACTTAGCAACCACCCCAAGTACCATAGCAACCGCATAGCAACACCTTAGCAACCACCCCGAGTACCCTAGCAACCGCATAGCAACACCGTAGCAACCAAACAGAGTACCCTAGCAACCATTTTGCAAAATCTATATCTCTGCATCAGAACATCGTACAGACATGGGGGTTGGTTTATATTGTCAAGCAGCCTTTGGAGTATCATCATTGGTAGCTGGCAAGTCACTCCCTAGCAACCAAACAGTACCCTAGTAACCGTTTTGCAAAATCTGTATCTCTGCATCAGAACATCGTCCAGACATGGGGGTTGGTTTATATTGTCAAGCAGCCTTTGGAGTATCATCATTGGTAGCTGGCTAGCCACTCCCTAGCAACCAAACAGAGTACCCTAGCAACCGTTTTGCAAAATCTATATATCTGCATCAGAACATCGTACAGACATGGGGGTTGGTTTATATTGTCAAGCAGCCTTTGGAGTATCATCACTGGTAGCTGCCAAGCCACTCCCTAGCAACCAAACAGAGTACCCTAGCAACCGTTTTGCAAAATCTATATCTCTGCATCAGTACATCGTAGAGACATGGGGGTTGGCTTTTTGACTCATGCTAGCAATCTGGACTTCCAACATGCTAGCAGTGAATAGCTACATGCTAATAGTGATTAGCTAAGTGCTAAAGTGGGCTAAGAACATGCTAATAACTCTATAAAAACTCCATAGTATCCATCTGTGACTATCTATCTATCTAATAAAACTTAAACTTTCAAACTTCAAACTTTTAAAACTTCTCAAACTTTCTGGCTATGCTTTTTCAAGCCAACTTAAAGTTTGTCCTCAAACTTTTTTATCTAGTTATTATTATTCTTCTTCTTACTTGAATTTCCAAGACTAACTCCTCCTAGAGCTTTAACTCCACAAACTCCAAACTCGGGTCAGACCTTCAGACTGTTCTGACTTGGTGTGCTATATCTTTTCTAACTGATCCGACTTACGGTTTTCCTAAAAATGACAATTAAAGCTCGGAAAAATCCCATTGACTTTCATTGACGGAATGTTCAAATGAGCCAAGACTTTCAAATTCCAACTGTCAAAATTCAAATTCAAACTACGGAAGCCCATTAGACTCAAAAACTCAATTAAACTCAAGTGCCATTCTATGTACTATTTCTAATCCATTGAAACTCATTAAACTCTATCTATCTATCTATCTATCTATCTCATTCAAACTCATCTATCTATCTATCTATCTATCTATCTATCTATCTGTCTGTCTGTCTGTCTGTCTGTCTAACTCATTCAAACTCATCTATCTATCTATCGATCTATCGATCGATCTATCTATCTATCTATCTATCTATCTATCTATCAAACTAAATCTATCTATCTATCTATATTCAAATCAGAACATCGTACAGACATGGGGATTGGTTTATATTGTCAAACAGCCTTTGGAGTATCATCATTGGTAGCTGCCAAGCCACTCCCTAGCAACCAAACAGAGTACCCTAGCAACCGTTTTGCAAGATCTATATCTCTGCATCAGAACATCGTACAGACATGGGGGTTGGATTATATTGTCAAGCAGCCTTTGGAGTATCATCATTGGTAGCCGCCAAGTCACTCCCTAGCAACCAAACAGAGTACCCTAGCAACCGTTTTGCAAGATCTATATCTCTGCATCAGAACATCGTACAGACATGGGGGTTGGTTTATATTGTCAAGCAGCCTTTGGAGTATCATCATTGGTAGCCGCCAAGCCACTCCCTAGCAACCAAACAGTACCCTAGCAACCGTTGTGCAAGATTTATATCTCTGCATCAAAACATCGTAGAGACATGGGGTTTGGTTTATATTGTCAAGCAATCTTTGGAGTATTATCATTGGTAGCTGCCATGCCACTCCCTAGCAACCAAACAGAGTACCCTAGCAACCGTTTTGTAAGATCTATATCTCTGCATCAGAACATTGTAGAGACATGGCGGTTGGCTCTTTTGACTCATGCTAGCAATCTCTACTTCCAACATGCTACACATGCTAGCAGTGAATAGCTACATGCTAATATCTATTAGCTAAGTGCTAAAGTAGGCTAAGAACATGCTAATAACTCTATAAAACTCCACAGTAACCATCTGTGACAACTATCTATCTATCTAAACTACTAAACTTAAACTTTCAAACTTCAAAGTTTCAAACTTCAAACTGAAAACTTCAAACTGAAAACTTTTAAAACTATTTAAAACTTTCTGGACTGGCTTTTTCAAGCCAACTTAAAGTTTGTCTTCAAACTTTTTTATCTAGTTAAGTTGGCTTGAAAAAGCCAACTTACTGATCTACTACTTAAGCTTATTATTATTATTATTCTTCTTAGACTAAATTTCTAAATGCATCTCCTCCTAGACTGTTCAAGCTACAACCACCAAACTCGGACCAGACCTTCAGACTATTCTGACTTAGTGTGCTATATCTTTTCAGACTGATCAGACTTACGGTTTTCCTAAAAAAGCTGATCAAAACTTGGAAAAATCCCATTGACTTTCATTGACGGAATGTTCAAATGAGCCAAGACTATTCAAACTCCAACTGTCAAAATTCAAATTTTGACAGTTGGAGAGGCTCATCAGACTCCATTAGCTGCCATTCTATGTACTATTTCTAATCCATTGAGACTCATTCAAACTTCCATTCTATCTAATATGTCTTATCTATCTATCTATCTATCTATCTATCTATCAAACTAAATCTATCTATCTATCAAACTAAATCTATCTATCTATCTATCAAACTAAATCTATCTATCTATCTATCAAACTAAATCTATCTATCTATTTCTCTTTCTAATCTATCTATCTATCAAACTAAATCTATCTATCTATCTATTTCTTTTTCTAATCTATATCAAACTAAATCTATCTATTTCTCTTTCTAATCTATCTATCTATCAAACTAAATCTAGCTATTTCTCTATCTATCTATCACTTCTCATCTATCAATCTATCTCTCTTCTCATCTATCACTTCTCATCTATCTCTCTTCTCATCTATCACTTCTCATCTATCTCTCTATCTATCATCTATCTATCAACTCATTCAAATTCATAAACTCTATCTATCTATCTATGATCAACTCTCATAGCAACCACCCAAAACAACCTAGCAACCACCCAAAACAACCTAGCAACCACCCAGAACACCATGGCAACTGCATAGCAACCACACAAATCACCCTGGCATCATCCTAGCAACCAGCCTGGATACAATAGCAACCGCATAGCAACACCATGGCAACCACCCCGAGTACCCTAGCAACCGCATAGCAACACCATGGCAACCACCCCGAGTACCCTAGCAACCGCATAGCAACACCCTAGCAACCACCCCGAGTACCCTAGCAACCGCATAGCAACACCCTAGCAACCACCCCGAGTACCCTAGCAACCGCATAGCAACACCTTAACAACCACCCGAGTACCCTAGCAACCGCATAGCAACACCCTAGCAACCACCCCGAGTACCCTAGCAACCGCATAGCAACACCTTAGCAACCACCCCGAGTACCCTAGCAACCACATAGCAACACCGTAGTAACCAAACAGAGTACCCTAGCAACCATTTTGCAAAATCTATATCTCTGCATCAGAACATCGTACAGACATGGGGGTTGGTTTATATTGTCAAGCAGCCTTTGGAGTATCATCATTGGTAGCTGGCAAGTCAATTCCTAGCAACCAAACAGTACCCTAGTAACCGTTTTGCAAAATCTGTATCTCTGCATCAGAACATCGTCCAGACATGGGGGTTGGTTTATATTGTCAAGCAGCCTTTGCAGTATCATCATTGGTAGCTGGCAAGTCAATTCCTAGCAACCAAACAGTACCCTAGTAACCGTTTTGCAAAATCTGTATCTCTGCATCAGAACATCGTCCAGACATGGGGGTTGGTTTATATTGTCAAGCAGCCTTTGGAGTATCATCATTGGTAGCTGGCAAGCCACTCCCTAGCAACCAAACAGAGTACCCTAGCAACCGTTTTGCAAAATCTATATCTCTGCATCAGAACATCGTACAGACATGGGGGTTGGTTTATATTGTCAAGCAGCCTTTGGAGTATCATCACTGGTAGCTGCCAAGCCACTCCCTAGCAACCAAACAGAGTACCCTAGCAACCGTTTTGCAAAATCTATATCTCTGCATCAGTACATCGTAGAGACATGGGGGTTGGCTTTTTGACTCATGCTAGCAATCTGGACTTCCAACATGCTAGCAGTGAATAGCTACATGCTAATAGTGATTAGCTAAGTGCTAAAGTGGGCTAAGAACATGCTAATAACTCTATAAAAACTCCATAGTATCCATCTGTGACTATCTATCTATCTAATAAAACTTAAACTTTCAAACTTCAAACTTTTAAAACTTCTCAAACTTTCTGGCTATGCTTTTTCAAGCCAACTTAAAGTTTGTCCTCAAACTTTTTTATCTAGTTATTATTATTCTTCTTAGACTAAATTTCTAAATGCATCTCCTCCTAGACTGTTCAAGCTACAACCACCAAACTCGGACTAGACCTTCAGACTATTCTGACTTAGTGTGCTATATCTTTTCAGACTGATCAGACTTACGGTTTTCCTAAAAAAGCTGACTAAAACTTGGAAAAATCCCATTGACTTTCATTGACGGAATGTTCAAATGAGCCAAGACTATTCAAACTCCAACTGTCAAAATTCAAATTTTGACAGTTGGAGAGGCCCATCAGACTCTATTAGGTGCCATTCTATGTACTATTTCTAATCCATTGAGACTCATTCAAATTTCCATTCTATCTAATATGTCTTTATCTATCTATCTATCTATCTATCTATTTCTCTTTCTAATCTATCTATCTATCTATCTATCTATCTATCTATCTATCTATCTATCTATCTATCTATCTATTTCTCTTTCTAATCTATCTATCTATCTATCTATCTATCTATCTATCTATCTATTTCTCTTTCTAATCTGTCTATCTATCTATCTATTTCTCTTTCTAATCTATCCATCTATCTATCTATCTATCTATCTATCTATCTATCTATCAAACTAAATCTATCTATCTATCTATTTCTCTTTTTAATCTATCTATCTCTATCTATCTATCAAACTAAATCTATCTATCTATCTATCTATCTATCTATCTATCTATCTCTTCTCATCTATCTATCAATCTATCTTTCTTCTCATCTATCACTTTTCATCTATCTATCTATCACTTCTCATCTATCTCTCTTCTCATCTATCACTTCTCATCTATCTCTCTTCTCATCTATCACTTCTCATCTATCTATCTATCTCTCTATCTATCTATCTATCTATCTATCTATCTATCTATCTATTTCTCTTTCTAATCTATCTATCTATCTATCTATCTATCTATCTATCAAACTAAATCTATCTATCTATCTATCTATCTATCTATTTCTCTTTCTAATCTATCTATCTATCTATCTATCTATCTATCCCTTCTCATCTATCTTTCTTCTCATCTATCACTTCTCATCTATCTCTCTTCTCATCTATCACTTCTCATCTATCTCTCTATCTATCTATCTATCTACTATCAACTCTCATAGCAACCACCCAAACCAACCTAGCAACCACCCAGAACACCATGGCAACTGCATAGCAACCACACAAATCACCCTGGCATCATCCTAGCAACCAGCCTGGATACAATAGCAACCACATAGCAACACCATGGCAACCACCCCGAGTACCCTAGCAACCGCATAGCAACACCCTAGCAACCACCCCGAGTACCCTAGCAACCGCATAGCAACACACTAGAAACCACCCCGAGTACCCTAGCAACAGCATAGCAACACCTTAGCAACCACCCCGAGTACCCTAGCAACACCTTAGCAACCACCCCGAGTACCCTAGCAACACCCTAACAACCACCCCGAGTACCCTAACAACCGCATAGCAACACCCTAGCAACCACCCGAGTACCCTAGCAACCACCCCGAGTACCCTAGCAACCGCATAGCAACACCTTAGAAACCACCCCGAGTACCCTAGCAACACCTTAGCAACCACCCCGAGTACCCTAGCAACCGCATAGCAACACCCTAGCAACCACCCGAGTACCATAGCAACCGCATAGCAACACCTTAGCAACCACCCCGAGTACCATAGCAACCGCATAGCAACACCCTAGCAACCGCATAGCAACACCTTAGCAACCACCCCGAGTACCCTAGCAACTGCATAGCAACACCATAGCAACCAAACAGAGTGCCCTAGCAACCAATTTGCAAAATCTATATCTCTGCATCAGAACATCGTACAGACATGGGGATTGGTTTATATTGTCAAGCAGCCTTTGGAGTATCATCACTGGTAGCTGCCAAGTCACTCCCTAGCAACCAAACAGTACCCTAGCAACCATTTTGCAAAATCTGTATCTCTGCATCAGAACATCTTCCAGACATGGGGGTTGGTTTATATTGTCAAGCAGCCTTTGGAGTATCATCACTGGTAGCTGCCAAGCCACTCCCTAGCAACCAAACAGAGTACCCTAGCAACCGTTTTGCAAAATCTATATCTCTGCATCAGTACATCGTAGAGACATGGCGGTTGGCTCTTTTGACTCATGCTAGCAATCTGGACTTCAAAATGCTAGCAGTGAATAGCTACATGCTAATAGTGATTAGCTAAGTGCTAGAGTGGGCTAAGAACATGCTAATAACTCTATAAAAACTCCATAGTATCCATCTGTGACAATTACCAATCTATCTATCTATCTATCTAATAAAACTTAAACTTTCAAACTTCAAACTTTTAAAACTTCTTCAAACTTTCTGGCTATGCTTTTTCAAGCCAACTTAAAGTTTGTCCTCAAACTTTTTTATCTAGTTATTATTATTCTTCTTCTTACTTGAATTTCCAAGACTAACTCCTCCTAGAGCTTTAACTCCACAAACTCCAAACTCGGACTAGACCTTCAAACTGTTCTGACTTAGTGTGCTATATCTTTTCTAACTGATCCGACTTACGGTTTTCCTAAAAATGACTATTAAAGCTCGGAAAAATCCCATTGACTTTCATTGCCGGAATGTTCAAATGAGCCAAGACTTTCAAATTCCAACTGTCAAAATTCAAATTCAAACTATGGAAGCCCATTAGACTCAAAAACTCAATTAGACTCAACTGCCATTCTATGTACTATTTCTAATCCATTGAAACTCATTAAACTCTATCTATCTATCTATCTATCTATCTTTCTATCTATCTATCTATCTATCTATCTATCTAACTCATTCAAACTAAATCTATCTATCTATCTATCTATCTATCTATCTATCTATCTATCTATCTAACTCATTCAAACTCATCTATCTAACTCATTCAAACTCATCTATCTATCTATCTATCTATCTATCTATCTATCTATCTATCTATCATCACTGGTAGCTGCCAAGCCACTCCCTAGCAACCAAACAGAGTACCCTAGCAACCGTATTGCAAAATCTATATCTCTGCATCAGAACATCGTACAGACATGGGGGTTGGTTTATATTGTCAAGCAGCCTTTGGAGTATCATCATTGGAAGCTTCCAAGCCACTCCCTAGCAACGAAACGGAGTACCCTAGCAACCGTTTTGGAAAATCTATATCTCTGCATCAGAATATCGTACAGACATGGGGATTGGTTTATATTGTCAAGCAGCCTTTGGAGTATCATCATTGGTAGCTGCCAAGCCACTCCCTAGCAACCAAACAGTACCCTAGCAACCGTTTTGCAAGATCTATATCTCTGCATCAGAACATCGTACAGACATGAGGGTTGGTTTATATTGTCAAGCAGCCTTTGGAGTATCATCATTGGTAGCCGACAAGCCACTCCCTAGCAACCAAACAAAGTACCCTAGCAACCGTTTTGCAAGATCTATATCTCTGCATCAGAACATCGTACAGACATGGGGGTTGTTTTATATTGTCAAGCAGCCTTTGGAGTAGCATCACTGGTAGTTGCCAAGCCAGTGCCTAGCAACCAAACAGTACCCTAGCAACCGTTTTGCAAGATCTATATCTCTGCATCAGAACATCGTACAGACATGGGGGTTGGTTTATATTGTCAAGCAGCCTTTGGAGTATCATCATTGGTAGCTGCCAAGCCACTCCCTAGCAACCAAACAGAGTACCCTAGCAACCGTATTGCAAAATCTATATCTCTTCATCAGAACATCGTACAGACATGGGGGTTGGTTTATATTGTCAAGCAGTCTTTGGAGTATTATCATTGGTAGCTGCCAAGCCACTCCCTAGCAACCAAACTGTACCCTAGCAACCGTTTTGCAAGATTTATATCTCTGCATCAAAACATCGTAGAGACATGGGGTTTGGTTTATATTGTCAAGCAATCTTTGGAGTATTATCATTGGTAGCTGCCATGCCACTCCCTAGCAACCAAACAGAGTACCCTAGCAACCGTTTTGTAAGATCTATATCTCTGCATCAGAACATTGTAGAGACATGGCGGTTGGCTCTTTTGACTCATGCTAGCAATCTCTACTTCCAACATGCTACACATGCTAGCAGTGAATAGCTACATGCTAATATCTATTAGCTAAGTGCTAAAGTAGGCTAAGAACATGCTAATAACTCTATAAAACTCCACAGTAACCATCTGTGACAACTATCTATCTATCTAAACTTCTAAACTTAAACTTTCAAACTTCAAAGTTTCAAACTTCAAACTGAAAACTTCAAACTGAAAACTTTTAAAACTATTTAAAACTTTCTGGACTGGCTTTTTCAAGCCAACTTAAAGTTTGTCTTCAAACTTTTTTATCTAGTTATTATTATTATTATTCTTCTTACGGTAAAATTTGCAAGAGCTACTCCTCCTAGAGCTTTAACTCTACAAACTCCAAACTCGGGTCAGACCTTCAAACTGTTCTGACTTAGTGTGCTATATCTTTTCAGACTGATCAGACTTACGGTTTTCCTAAAAATGACTGTTAAAGCTCGGAAAAATCCCATTGACTTTCATTGACGGAATGTTCAAATGAGCCAAGACTTTCAAACTCCAACTGTCAAAATTCAAATTTAAACTACGGAAGCCCATTAGACTCTCAAACTCAATTAGACTCAACTGCCATTCTATGTACTATTTCTAATCCATTGAAACTCATTAAACCAGGGGTACTCAAGTTCAGAGGCCAAGAGGGCCGCATTTTAACCAAATGAAACGCGAAGGGCCACAAATTATAACTTGGATCGTAAGACTTTTATTTAGGCCTACTTAAGACAAAATTTGTAGTTTTACTGTTTATTTACTAAAAGTGCAGTTTTTAGGGCCTGGCTGTTGTTCACTGGCTGATGAGAGTTTGTCCATAAGACGAAAACATTGCACTTTTTTATAGTCTTTTTATACTCCATTGCACCTTTTTAACACTTTTTATAGCACCTATTTATACTCAGAGAATAAATGTTTTATTATTTGTACTATTATTACCTACCTTTTAATTTGGTCAGAATCCAAAAATATATATATATATATATATATTTTTTTAATGTTCAATCACAATTTTATGAATTATCTAACTATAACCAACGTTGTAAACATAATAAATCAGATATTCTCCGTGAGCTCAATTATGTGATGACAGATCTGTAATGGGAGCGCTGCTTGCTTTCTGTTTATAACACATTGACATTAAGAATAAAAGGTGTGTTTTTCATGCTGCTCGGCAACTTACACACTGCAAAGTTTGAGGAATGTCAACTGCATTTCATCATGGAAAAATAAGGTTACTTTGTTTTTTACTTGCGCGCACATTCTCGAGCCTTTGGTGGCGTTCACGAACACAAGTGCTCGACACATGCGCACTAGAGAGATTAATGCTTGTCTAGTCTTTTTCGCTCAAATAGTTACAATAAAATCTCTTTGTACTTGTTTAAAATTAGAGTTGCTGGTATCTTTTAATCCCCTCAAACGAGCGCTCTTCAATACGGTAGGTGTTTGTTGTTACTCTTGTTCTGTCTTCTCCGTTTCTTTTCAGACTGAAACAACAGCCCGTTTCAGTGCTGACACCTTGTGGACAAACTAAATTAGTGCAAAAACTATTCAATGCGCGCGTGCAAAGTGCCTTCAGTTTATATTGTTCTTTGCGGTTAGAAAAATTGTGCTGCGCGCGTACACTATACGTGCACTATACGCCTACCCTTGTGTACGTGTAAAAAAACGAAGTAATATTCACGCTAATTTTGATCGCAAATTATAATAAAAATACATTTATATGTAGCATGATGCGGGCCACAAATCGCGGGCCGCCTGTTGAGTACCCCTGCATTAAACTATCTATCTATCTAACTCATTCAAACTCATCTATCTATCTATCTATCTATCTATCTATCTATCTATCTATCTATCTATCTATCTATCTATCATCACTGGTAGCTGCCAAGCCACTCCCTAGCAACCAAACGGAGTACCTTAGCAACCGTTTTGCAAAATCTATATCTCTGCATCAGAACATCGTACAGACATGGGGGTTGGTTTATATTGTCAAGCAGCCTTTGGAGTATCATCATTGGTAGCTGCCAAGCAACTCCCTAGCAACCAAACAGAGTACCCTAGCAACCGTTTTGTAAAATCTATATCTCTGCATCAGAACATCTTACAGACATGGGGGTTGGTTTACATTGTCAAGCAGCCTTTGAAGATTCATCACTGGTAGCTGCCAAGCCACTCCCTAGCAACCAAACAGAGTACCCTAGCAACCGTTTTGCAAAATCTATATCTCTGCATCAGAACATTGTACCGACATGGGGGTTGGTTTATATTGTCAAGCAGCCTTTGAAGTATCATCATTGGTGGCTGCCAAGCCACTCCCTAGCAACCAAACAGAGTACCTTAGCAACCATTTTGCAAAATCTATATCTCTGCATCAGAACATCATACAGACATGGGGGTTGGTTTATATTGTCAAGCAACCTTTGGAGTATCATCACTGGTAGCTGCCAAGCCACTCCCTAGCAACCAAACAGAGTACCCTAGCAACCGTTTTGCAAAATCTATATCTCTGCATCAGAACATCGTAGAGAGATGGCGGTTGGCTCTTTTGACTCATGCTAGCAATCTGGACTTCCAACATGCTACACATGCTAGCAGTGAATAGCTACATGCTAATAGTGATTAGCTAAGTGCTAAACTGGGCTAAGAACATGCTAAATACTCTATAAAAACTTGATAGTAACCATCTGTGACAACTACTAACCACTTAGCAACATCATAGCAACCAACCAGGTTACCATAGCAACCGCCTAGCAACCACCCAGAACACCCTAGCAACTGCCTAGCAACACCTTAGCAACCACCCAGGTTACCATAGCAACTGCCTAGCAACCACCCCGAGTACCCTAGCAACCGCATAGCAACACCCTAGCAACCACCCCAAGTACCCTAGCAACCACATAGCAACACCATAGCAACCACCCAGAACACCTTAGCAACTGCCT